>NC_133333.1:238235679-238328283 GCF_042186555.1 Aquarana catesbeiana
GTGCACGCAGATCTCCAAAGTGACCGGCTGTGATTGGACACAGCAGGTCACATGGTAAAGAGCCAATTTAATTGGCTCTTTATCCAGATGGGAGATGGGCTGTGTCCGAGGGACACGCCTGATCCCGATCGCCGCGGGCCCCCCGCTGTAGCTGCGAGAAGCAGAGGACGTCATATGACACCCGCCCATGATGGGAGAGTGTTTCTGCGGGTGTCATATGACTGTAGGCAGGTATGGAAGTGGTTAAATTGTATATCCACTTTTGCAGCCAAACTGGGATAACACCAACTTTATATTTATAACATGTTCCCATTAACATAACTTAAAAAATATTTTAAAACATTGCTGGTTTTTAAAGCGGAGATCCATCCATGTAAAAAAAAAAAAAAAAAAAAAAAAAAAAAAATTCTGAAAACCTCTCCCAGACCTCATCAATCTTTAGCTGATTTTTAATGTTCTGACACCCTGTAAAGCCTCATTTACAGGGGAATACTTAATGCATACCCGTGTGAGGGCCATCTGACTGCATGAGGATACACAACTGCACCCACGCAAATGTCAAATAGGGAGCAGCGGCTATGTCCGTGGAGCTGCTACATCCCAATCAACATGTAGGGACCGCCTGTATGGGAATGCATGAAAAACCTGCACATCCTTGTGCAGACAAACATGACCATTGAACAGGTGTATGCTTAAGTACGCCCGTGTGAATAAGAGGTAATACTCACCTTAAAGTGGAGCTCCAGTTAGTTTTGTGTTTATTAAAAGTCAGCAGCTACAAAAACTGTAGCTGCTGACATTTAATAAACAGACACCTGTCCCAGGATCCAGGGATGTGCCCGCCTGAGCCGTCCCTTCCCTCTGTCTTCTGTCCCTGGCATCAAATGTGGGCATCCGGCTGTGACAGCTTGCGGCTTCACAGCTGGGTGCCCACAGCGCATGTGAGAACCACGCTGCACATTGTGAATGCCCGAAGTCTTCTGGGACCTGTGAGGTGTCCCAGATGACTGCGGGGAGGGAGGAGGAGAGGAGAACTTCCACCACTTGGATCCCCGAGGTGATCTGAGCAGAAGTAGGCGCAGGTACCTGCCAACCCCCCCCAAAAAAAGTGCCACTTGGGGAGGAGGAGGATTCATACTGGAGCAGTCCGTGGTGGATAATACTCAGAGGAGATTGGTGTTTGGGCTCTAATGACCACCTATAATTTCGTGGTCCATTCTTAAAAGGTAAGAGGCTTGGCTTGTTGTGGTGTTGGTGGAAGATTATTGCTCACCTATAAGTCAAGATTCACTCACCTATCGGGTGCTTCCCGGGATTCATGGACTTTTTCTCTCTTTTTATGGACATTTATGAGCTGCATTTCTATTTTCCAGAAGTCTATTGCCCGGCTCCTACCTCTCCTTTAATACCTGCGAAAAGGTTGTCTATTATGGGTCCCAATGCTAGACAGCTTTTACACAGATATACATAGAGATTCTTTAGCGCAGTGCCTGACCAGGAGACTTCTGTACGACTCCCGGCAGACTGCATTGTGAAGATTCCATAGGAGTGGGGACATCTAAAATAGCACTTGGGGAAGTTGCTGAGAATTGTTTGCAAAGCCAAACCCTTTCATAAATTATAGAACAGATGACAACTCTGTGGCTTCTACTGCTGTCTGAGTCTTGGTGGGGGTGATTCACCTACCAGTGACACCAGTAAACTTGTTCCAATGACAACTGAAAATATTTTCTCTAACTTCCTGTAGTCACCAGAAGACAGGAAGTAAAGGGATATCTCCCCGGTATGGCACAGATAGAAAGGAAAAACCTGACATGGGTTTTGAACCTTCCCTAATTTATTCAAAATGAAAACCAAAACTGAATAAAAAAGAAAAATACACAGATCAGCCATCACTTTTTAACCACTAACAGGTTAAAGTGGAGTTCCAGGCTAGATCCTCTCCCCCTCCTCTCCTCGGCGCCATCATGGTAACTGTGGGCACCCGGCCGTGACAGCTTACGGCTTCATGACCGGGCACGCACTGCGCATGTCGCTCTGCACTCTCCTATTGGCCAGCCGATCTTCTGGGACCTGAGTTGTGTCCCAGAAGATTACTGGCAGGGAGGGGCCACCTAGGGAGAGAGGAGTCACCTAGGCGGCCGAAGATAGGAAGCAGGAAGTGGGACAGGAAGTCCCACAAAAAAAAAAAAGGGAGTACATACCCCCCCCAGCCAAAAAAATGACATACCAAATGTGGCATGTCAGGGGGCGAGGAGTGCTTAAAGCTTTTTAAGTGAAAAACATTGGTTATCTTGTTACAATGGAATCTGAAAGTCAGTGGGATATATTAGGCAGTAAATAAACATGTTGTCCCTGAAGTTGTTGTGTGGAAACCAGAAAAATGGGTATTGCTGTGCAGCTGCAGATTGGTCAAGGTGCCCATGCTGACCCGTATCCACAGCCAAAAGTGCCTAAAATGGGCACATGAGCATTAGAAATGGACCACAGAGCAATGGAAGAATGTAAATCAATGCGTGTGTGTGTCACCGGCGCAAAAAATTATTTTTTTTTTTTTTAATTACCCTTATCAACCCCTATTAGAGTTGCTGCATCCAAAAAAAACCATTCAACAGAATGGACTAAAGATTATGATTATTATGTGTGGGTGCGCTACTCTTTTACCATACACCACTCATATTTGTACGTTACTTTCCTAATTACTGTACAATAAAGAAATTACAATTTACAAAAAAACCCAAAAAAACAAAAAACAAAAAATCTCCCCTCCAAGTGTTAACCAGTTGCCGACCGCCGCACGACGATGTACGTCGACAGAGCGGCACGGGCAGGCAAAAGGACTTACAGGTACGTCCTTGCCTGCCCGCGGGTGGGGGGTCCGATCGGACCCCCCCCCCGGTGCCTGCGGCGGTCGGCAAATCTCCCCCGGCGATCGGTGGTGAGGGGGAGGCCATCCATTTGTGGCCCCCCCCCCTCGTGATCGCTCCCAGCCAATGGGATCATTTCCCTGCCACTGTATTGTACACAGAGGCAGAGGAAATGATGTCATCTCTCCTCGGCTCGGTATTTTCCGTTCCGGGCCGAGGAGAGAAGACTGTAATGTGAGTGCACAACACACTACACACACAGTAGAACATGCCAGGCACACAAAACACCCCGATCCCCCCCCCCGATCGCCCCCCAATCACCCCCCCCCTGTCACAAACTGACACCAAGCAGGTTTTTTTTTTTTTTTTTTCTGATTACTGTATTGGTGTCAGTTTGTGACAGTTACAGTGTTAGGGCAGTGAGTGTTAGGCCCCCTTTAGGTCTAGGATACCCCCCTAACCCCCCCTAATAAAGTTTTAACCCCTTGATCACCCCCTGTCACCAGTGTCGCTAAGCGATCATTTTTCTGATCGCTGTATTAGTATCGCTGGTGACGCTAGTTAGGGACGTAAATATTTAGGTTCGCCGTCAGCGTTTTATAGCGACAGGGACCCCCATATACTATCTAATAAATGTTTTAACCCCTTGATTGCCCCCTAGTTAACCCTTTCACCACTGATCACCGTATAACCGTTACAGGTGACGCTGGTTAGTTCGTTTATTTTTTATAGTGTCAGGGCACCCGCCGTTTATTACCGAATAAAGGTTTAGCCCCCTGATCGCCCGGCGGTGATATGCGTCGCCCCAGGCAGCGTCAGATTAGCGCCAGTACCGCTAACACCCACGCACGCAGCATACGCCTCCCTTAGTGGTATAGTATCTGATCGGATCAATATCTGATCCGTTCAGATCTATACTAGCGTCCCCAGCAGTTTAGGGTTCCCAAAAACGCAGTGTTAGCGGGATCAGCCCAGATACCTGCTAGCACCTGCGTTTTGCCCCTCCGCCCGGCCCAGCCCAGCCCACCCAAGTGCAGTATCGATCGATCACTGTCACTTACAAAACACTAAACGCATAACTGCAGCGTTCGCAGAGTCAGGCCTGATCCCTGCGATCGCTAACAGTTTTTTTGGTAGCGTTTTGGTGAACTGGCAAGCACCAGCCCCAGGCAGCGTCAGGTTAGCGCCGGTCGCGCTAACACCCACGCACGCACCGTACACCTCCCTTAGTGGTATAGTATCTGAACTGATCAATATCTGGTCCGATCAGATCTATACTGGCGTCCCCAGCAGTTTAGGGTTCCCAAAAACGCAGTGTTAGTGGGATCAGCCCAGATACCTGCTAGTACCTGCGTTTTGCCCCTCCGCCCAGCCCAGCCCAGCCCACCCAAGTGCAGTATTGATCGATCACTGTCACTTACAAAACACTAAACACATAACTGCAGCATTCGCAGAGTCAGGCCTGATCCCTGCGATCGTTAACAGTTTTTTTGGTAGCGTTTTGGTGAACTGGCAAGCGCCAGCGGCCTAGTACACCCCGGTCGTAGTCAAACCAGCACTGCAGTAACACTTGGTGACGTGGCGAGTCCCATAAGTGCAGTTCAAGCTGGTGAGGTGGCAAGCACAAATAGTGTCCCGCTGCCACCAAAAAGACAAACACAGGCCCGTCGTGTCCATAGTGCCCTTCCTGCTGCATTCGCCAATCCTAATTGGGAACCCACCACTTCTGCAGCCCCCGTACTTCCCCCATTCACATCCCCAACCAAATGCAGTCGGCTGCATGAGAGGCATTTTTATGTCCTCCCGAGTACCCCTACCCAACGAACCCCCCCCCAAAAAGATGTTGTGTCTGCAGCAAACGCGGATATAGGCGTGACACCCGCTATTATTGTCCCTCCTGTCAATCCTGGTCTTTGCATTGGTGAATGTTTTGAACGCTACCATTCACTAGTTGAGTATTAGCGTAGGGTACAGCATTGCACAGACTAGGCACACTTTCACAGGGTCTCCCAAGATGCCATCGCATTTTGAGAGACCCGAACCTGGAACCGGTTACAGTTATAAAAGTTACAGTTACAAAAAAAAGTGTAAAAAAAAAAAACACAAACAAAAATATAAAATAAAAAATAATAGTTGTCGTTTTATTGTTCTCTCTCTCTCTATTCTCTCTATTGTTCTGCTCTTTTTACTGTATTCTATTCTGCAATGTTTTATTGTTATTATGTTTTATCATGTTTGCTTTTCAGGTATGCAATTTTTTATACTTTACCGTTTACTGTGCTTTATTGTTAACCATTTTTTTGTCTTCAGGTACACCATTCACGACTTTGAGTGGTTATACCAGAATGATGCTTGCAGGTTTAGGTATCATCTTGGTATCATTCTTTTCAGCCAGCGGTCGGCTTTCATGTAAAAGCAATCCTAGCGGCTAATTAGCCTCTAGACTGCTTTTACAAGCAGTGGGAGAGAATGCCCCCCCCCCCACCGTCTTCCGTGTTTTTCTCTGGCTCTCCTGTCTCAACAGGGAACCTGAGAATGCAGCCGGTGATTCAGCCAGCTGACCATAGAGCTGATCAGAGACCAGAGTGGCTCCAAACATCTCTATGGCCTAAGAAACCGGAAGCTACGAGCATTTTATGACTTAGATTTCGCCGGATGTAAATAGCGCCATTGGGAAATTGGGGAAGCATTTTATCACACCGATCTTGGTGTGGTCAGATGCTTTGAGGGCAGAGGAGAAATCTAGGGTCTAATAGACCCCAATTTTTTCAAAAAAGAGTACCTGTCACTACCTATTGCTATCATAGGGGATATTTACATTGCCTGAGATAACAAAAAAATGATTAAAAAAAAAAAAAAAATGAAAGGAACAGTTTTAAAATAAGATAAAAAAGCAAAAAAATAATAAAGAAAAAAAAAAAAAAAAAAAAGCACCCCTGTCCCCCCTGCTCTCACGCTAAGGCGAACGCAAGCGTCGGTCTGGCATCAAATGTAAACAGCAATTGCACCCTGCATGTGAGGTATCACCGCGACGGTCAGATCGAGGGCAGTAATTTTAGCAGTAGACCTCCTCTGTAAATCTAAAGTGGTAACCTGTAAAGGCTTTTAAAGGCTTTTAAAAATGTATTTATTTTGTTGCCACTGCACGTTTGTGCGCAATTGTAAAGCATGTCATGTTTGGTATCCATGTACTCAGCCTAAGATCATCTTTTTTATTTCATCAAACATTTGGGCAATATAGTGTGTTTTAGTGCATTAAAATGTAAAAAAGTGTGTTTTTTCCCCAAAAAATGCGTTTGAAAAATCGCTGCGCAAATACTGTGTGAAAAAAAAAAAATGAAACACCCACCATTTTAATCTGTAGGGCATTTGCTTTAAAAAAATATATAATGTGTGGGGGTTCAAAGTAATTTTCTTGCAAAAAAAAATAATTTTTTCATGTAATCAAAAAATGTCAGAAAGGGCTTTGTCTTCAAGTGGTTAGAAGAGTGGGTGATGTGTGACATAAGCTTCTAAATGTTGTGCATAAAATGCCAGGACAGTTCAAAACCCCCCCAAATGACCCCATTTTGGAAAGTAGACACCCCAAGCTATTTGCTGAGAGGCATGTCGAGTCCATGGAATATTTTATATTGTGACACAAGTTGCGGGAAAGAGACAAATTTTTTTTTTTTTTTTTTGCACAAAGTTGTCACTAAATGATATATTGCTCAAACATGCCATGGGAATATGTGAAATTACACCCCAAAATACATTCTGTTGCTTCTCCTGAGTACGGGGATACCACATGTGTGAGACTTTTTGGGAGCCTAGTCGCGTACGGGACCCCGAAAACCAAGCACCGCCTTCAGGATTTCTAAGGACGTAAATTTTTGATTTCACTCTTCACTGCCTATCACAGTCTCGGAGGCCATGGAATGCCCAGGTGGCACAAAACCCCCCCAAATGACCCCATTTTGGAAAGTAGACACCCACCGCTATTTGCTGAGCGGTATAGTGAGTATTTTGCAGACCTCACTTTTTGTCACAAAGTTTTGAAAATTAAAAAAAGAAAAAAAAAAATTTTTTTTTTGTCTTTCTTCATTTTCAAAAACAAATGAGAGCTGCAAAATACTCACCATGCCTCTCAGCAAATAGCTTGGGGTGTCTACTTTCCAAAATGGGGTCATTTGGGGGGGGTTTGTGCCACCTGGGCATTCCATGACCTCCGAAACTGTGATAGGCAGTGAAGAGTGAAATCAAAAATGTACACCCTTAGAAATCCTGAAGGCGGTGATTGGTTTTCGGGGTCCCGTACGCGGCTAGGCTCCTAAAAAGTCCCACACATGTGGTATCCCCGTACTCAAGAGAAGCAGCAGAATGTATTTTGGGGTGCAATTCCACATATGCCCATGGCCTGTGTGAGCAATATATCATTTAGTGACAACTTTGTGCAAAAAAAAAAAATAAATAAATAAATAAATTGTCACTTTCCCGCAACTTGTGTCAAAATATAAAATATTCCATGGACTCAACATGCCTCTCAGCAAATAGCTTGGGGTGTCTACTTTCCAAAATGGGGTCATTTGGGGGGGGGGTTGTGCATCTGGGCATTTTATGGCCTTCAAAACTGTGATAGGTGGTGAGGAGTAAAATCAAAAATGTACGCCCTTAGAAATCCTGAAGGCAGTGATTGGTTTTCGGGGCCCAGTATGCGGCTAGGCTCCCAAAAAGTCCCACACATGTGGTATCCCCATACTCAGGAGAAGCAGCTAAATGTATTTTGGGGTGCAATTCCACATATGCCCATCGCCTGTGTGAGCAATATATCATTTAGTGACAACTTTTTGAAATTTTTTTTTTTCTTGTCATTATTCAATCACTTGGGACAAAAAAAATGAATATTCAATGGGCTCAACATGCCTCTCAGCAATTTCCTTGGGGTGTCTACTTTCCAAAATGGGGTCATTTGGGGGGGGGTTTGTACTGCCCTGCCATTTTAGCACCTCAAGAAACGACATAGGCAGTCATAAATTAAAGGCTGTGTAAATTCCAGAAAATGTACCCTAGTTTGTAGGCGCTATAACTTTTGCGCAAACCAATAAATATACACTTATTGACATTTTTTTTACCAAAGACATGTGGCCAAATACATTTTGGCCTAAATGTATGACTAAAATTTAGTTTATTGGATTTTTTTTAGAACAAAAAGTAGAAAATATCATTTTTTTTCAAAATTTTCGGTCTTTTTCCGTGTATAGCGCAAAAAATAAAAACGGCAGAGGTGATCAAATACCATCAAAAGAAAGCTCTATTTGTGGGAAGAAAAGGATGCAAATTTCGTTTGGGTACAGCATTGCATGACCGCGCAATTAGCAGTTAAAGCGACACAGTGCCAAATTGGAAAAAGTGCTCTGGTCAGGAAGGGGGTAAATCCTTCCGGGGCTGAAGTGGTTAAATACTACTTAACAATACACTAAACATAAATCACCAATTAATATATCAACATTGCTGACATGCAAAGTGTATATCACAAGTCCTTGTGCAATAAAGTGCAAATTCTTCTCTTAACGTGCTGCTATGTATCTTCTATTTTCATTTGTGTCATTCAGTAGCGTGGTCAGCCTGTATGCGATGTGAGTGTCCTCGCATCCGGCTTGCGCTTCACCCCTCGTTCCCCTTCGTATCTCCACCAGCTACGGGCATTCCGGACGTCCCCGCTCACGTGGTGCAAAATCTCGCTCTCATTCGTATCTCCACCAGCTACGGACGTACCCGCTCACGTGGTGCAAAATCTCCCAGCAGCCTCTACGCGTTTCGCATCATAGTATACGACATCATACGCACACAGGCTGACCACTCTACTGTATGACACCCGTCCCTAACTGCTGGAATAGCTTAGTGCCGGCTCGAGGGCACTTTTAAATGTGAGTGTACACTTTTGCATTTTATGATAATAAATAGTTTTAAACGCATTGCGCAATGATCGTTGTCCATATACTTTACATGAGGAATATCAAAGCCCAAGCATAGCCGGTGGTGAACGATAATAAGGTGGAGTGGTTATCCCATTAATGAACCAAAGGCGTATCTTAAAAGAAATATCTGGTGAGTGGCCGATCTAGAAGGTGGTGGTGTGTCACTAAGTCACAAGTGAAAATAGAAGATACATAGCAGCACATTAAGAGAAGAATTTGCAGTTTATTGCACAAGGACTTTGTGATATACACTTTGCATGTCAGCAATGTTGATATATTAATTGGTGATTTATGTTTAGTGTATTGTTAAGTAGTATTTAATACTTGGAGGGGAGATTTTTTGTTTTTTGTTTTTTTGGGGTTTTTTGTAAATTGTCATTTCTTTATTGTACAGTAATCAGGAAAGTAACGTACAAATATGAGTGGTGTATGGTAAAAGAGAAGCGCACCCACACATAACAATCATAATGGAAGAATGTAGCCTGGTCTAACGTATCAGGTTTTCTTTTACACAATACGGAATATGGCTGTAGTGGATAAGTGCCATCCTCCCCATCACACAGGGCTTTCTGATCTGCTGGATTGGGGGTTGTTTTTTGAAGCTCACTCGGGTGTGGACCTGTATTGAGCTTGCAATACCGACCACCTGGCTTCAATAATTAACAACATATTTGGACTTGTCTTCAACCTGGATTATGTGATCTCTCACATTCACAGTGGTCCTATTGATCCTTCCCATTGTAACAACACCCATTTCTCACCACCATATAGCTCTCTAGGCTGCATTTTGGGGGAATCTCTGTGGGACCGTTTTGAGTGGACTTTCGGTCATACCAGGTGTGGTGTCAGAGAACAACGCTTGGCCCGCTGATGCATGCTTTTAAGCTTCACGACATGGTTTTATGACATATTACTCAAAATTCAGGTAAGTGCAGTTGCATTATTTGGTTCTGCTTATATATATGCTGACAAATGTAAATGGATATTAATATGTAATTTTATCTTGCAGAAAGTTATACGTACTGTCAATTCAGGACACCTCTGAAGAAGGAGTCTCGAAACGCGTTATTTGTCTGTATCCATTCTTTTCAAATTCGATGTATGGTTGCCATCAGTACCATTTTCACTTGATGTTTTGTATATGTGTAGTTTGTAATAAAATTTGATATATTTTACACCCCTTCTTTGAAACAATATTCTCTGATGGCAGTGGCCTCTTTTGACAGAATAATGCGGCTTTCCACACTGCAAAAATGGTTCCAGAATGGTTTGAGGAAAATGACGAGTTCAAGGTATGGACTTGGCCTCCAGATTTTCCAGATTTTCCAGATCCCAACCCAACCAAGCATCTGTGAGATGTGCTGGAAAACCAAGTCCTATACATGGAGGCCCACCTCGCAACTTACAGGACTTAAAAGAGAAGTATGGCTTTCAATAAAACATTTATACTCACCTAGGTGGATGCAGCATCAGTCCCCCACTGGCTCTAAGACCGAGAACTGAGCGATCAAAGCCGGCTGATCACTCAGCTCTTGGCCTTAAGTGGAGTGCTGGGCTGTGAAGGGGGCTGGATTGGCTGGATCAGCCTCTCAGCAGCTCTCCGAGAGGCTGAGCCATCTGCTAGTCCAGGCATCTGGGTGGACCCAGGCTAAAGTCAGGATCTTTCCAGAGCCTGGACCAGCTGAATGACAGATGACAGCGAGCTTTAGCAGAACAAACTGTACTCCTGTGATGCCCAGGAGAAGTACAGCCAAAAATGCTTTGGCTATACTTCTCCTTTAAAGGGACTGCTACTGATGTCTTGGTGTCAGATAGCACAGCATACCTTCAGAAAAAATAGTGGAGTCCATGCCTCGATGGGTCAGGACTGTTTTGGTGGCAAAAGGACTCCTACTCAATATTAGGGGGGTAGTCATAAAGTTATGGCTGATTGGTGTATATTTTAGGGTACTCAGGGACTATGGGTCTAATTTTGATCTAGTAGCTGCTAGGCAAACTCCTTATACTCTATGCCATATAATAATGTCTAAAAGCAGGGTGGATATAAATCTATGATAAAAAAAATAAAAATAAAATAAAATAGGATTTTTTTCATTGAAATCGATTTTTTATTTTTTTTTTTTTATCAAATTTATTTTAATAAAATGCTTTTGGAGTAAAAAATCTATCCAAAGATAGTGTTTTATTTAATATACATTAATAATTTTGTTATTCAGCATGAAATGGAGCTTAGTTATGTAGCATGAGGCTGAATATTCTGCATTATTTACATTTTTGGTAAACTCATTCAATGAATCCAAGCTCTGCAAGCTGAGATAACATGCACTGCATTGATGCATTCACACAATTTCACAGTAACCATGTGATGAAACAAAGTTCGGGAATATTCCTTCCTCCCATTGTTTTGCAAATCTATGTACACTACAAACTGTATGATTGAATCGGTTCTGATATAGCTGTTTTACTAACCTAATAGTAAATTTTTGTTTGCAAACATTAAAGGTTTTAACTACCAGCAAGAATAAGTCCCTAAATTTAAAAGAGCACCTGTCAATTCAGATCCATCATGACAGCGCCTGTTAGTGGGCATCCACTCACCTGTTGCTGCTACGTCCCTCACCTGGTTGTGTCACTGCCGCATCACCAGCCGCCCCATTAAAGTGAATGGGACTGTCAGGCAGTCAACAGAGGGTCAGAGGAGAATCTGCTGAGGGACAGAAATGGCAGTTGCTCTTTAAACACATGCCGACCAGCCGCCGCAGTTATACTGCGGCAGAATGGCACAGCTGGGCGAAACGACGTTATGCAACGTCGCTTTGCCCTGTGGCCACTAGGGGGCGCGCGCCCCCCGAGCCGATGCGAGTGCCCGGCGGTCTCGATCACCGCCGGGCTCCCGCGATCGCTGCTGAGACACGGAGAACTGGGAACTGTGCGTGTAAACACACAGTTTCTGGTTCTCTGAGGGGAGAAGAGACAAATTGTCTGTCCATACAGAGTATGCCTAGTTAAATCGCGTTTAACACCTTTTACCGATGTCTGGTGTTTTTACAGCTCTAGCGCTGGAGCCTCAGAACGCGCTGGTCCTGGGTTTTTTTGGAGCTTAAAAAAAAGACTATGCCACTTACAGCTCCTAAGCGCCTTGGTGGGCATAAGGCCATAGGCTGACATGGAGAGGTGTTTTTTAAAGAGGGAGTCCACCTAAAAAAAAAAATATTAAAAGCCAGCAGCTACAAATACTGCAGCTGCTGACTTTTAATAAAATGGCCACTTACTTGTCCCAGGGTCCAGCGATGTCGGCAGCCGACGCCGATAAATCGCTCGACTCTCGGCAGCTGCCGCCGCCATCCTAGGTGAGGGAATCAGGAAGTGAAGCGTTGCGGCTTCACTTCCCGGTTCCCTACTGCGCATGCACGAGTCGCGCTGCGCGTCGTAACTGGTCCCCGCTATCTCCTGGGACCTGTGTGTTTCCCAGGAGACAGCGCGGAGGGACAGGAAGAGGCATAGACTCCCGTGGGAGTCTATACCGGAAGTGGGTGCAGATACCTGTCTTAGACAGGTATCTGCACCCCCCTCCCCCCTGAAAGGTGCCAAATGTGACACCGGAGGGGGGGGGGGGGGGTTTCCAAAAAGCGGAAGTTCCATTTTTGTGTGGAACTCCGCTTTAAGTTGTGAAAAATGCTCCTAAAAGCAGCTGTAAAAACGTCCGTGGGCATGAGGCCTAACTAGAAACAATGTTTGACACGTGGTCAGACAATACATCCTTGACCACCCTGTCCATTCCATTTGACAATACCGCTCATAAAGGCAAATACATCATGGGAGTCCACTTCTTTCCTGGTTTAGACATTTATGATACACCGGGGAGGAAAACTACCCAATAAATAACATTTCTAAACATGTGCATGGCAATTACAAACATGATCCTTGTGCACCCCAACTAAGTTTTGGACTGAAAAACACACAAAAGGACATTTATTTGCTATACAAGCTATTTTGTCCCTTAACATTATTGAAAATGAGTTTTCCATTGCAGTCTGCAGATGCTATAATAATTTCTAGAACAGACAGAAAAAAAAATTTAATTTTTTTTCTCCCCAAAACCATGTTCATGGAGGATTTTCCAGAATTCTCCTCCCTTGCTCCTTTAATAGGTTAAATAGCCTATTTACTAAATTTTCCCTCCCATCTGGGGAAAAGAAAACAAACATGTACTGCTTGTAGGCTGAAGTATGAAGAAGATTGCAGCGGCCCCCCCAAAAACTCGATTGACCACATTATGTCCACAAGAAGGGTGTGGTCAGTAATGCCGCTGGGCTTCTTTTATGATGTAGGGTTCTGGTGCCCAGCCTGCAGCTCATGGGGTAGATGTAGCCCTTTGGTAGTTATTTTTGGGACCCGGACCAAACAGTCAGTGGGGCACATTAGTTTGCAAAGGAATAAATAAAGGAATCCCTACTAGACACATAAAGCAAATCCTCAATCTCTCACAGTTATCTGCAGCACATCTCCAGTGTTCAACCAAATCTGTGGCATGTCCTCAGCCTCAGACCATCATTTCCTCTACCTGAAGTCTCTTACAGTCCTTCTTGGCAATATACACAATATTACCAAAAGTATTGGGACACCTGTCTTTACACGCACATGAACCAGTCTTATGCCCCGTACACACGATCGGACATTCCGACAACAAAATCCTAGGATTTTTTCCGACGGATGTTGGCTCAAACTTGTCTTGCATACACACGGTCACACAAAGTTGTCGGAAAATCCGATCGTTCTGAACGCGGTGACGTAAAACACGTATGTCAGGACTATAAACGGGGCAGTGGCCAATAGCTTTCATCTCTTTATTTATTCTGAGCATGTGTGGCACGTCGGATTTGTGTACACACGATCGGAAGTTCCGACAACGGATTTTGTTGTCGGAAAATTTTATAGCCTGCTCTCAAACTTTGTGTGTCGGAAAATCCAATGGAAAATGTGTGATGGAGCCCACACACTGTCGGAATTTCCGACAACAAGGTCCTATCACACATTTTCCGTCGGAAAATCCGACCGTGTGTATGGAGCATTAGTCTGTAGGGTTCAATATTGAGTTGGCCCGCCCTTTGCAGCTATAACAGCTTCAACTCTTCTGGGAAGGTTTAGGAGTGTGTCTATGGGAATGTTTGACCATTCTTCCAGAAGAGCATTTGTGAGGTTAGGTACCGATTTATGGACCTTGCTTAGTGCACTGGTGTGCAGTCATGCAGGAACAGGAAGGGGCCATCCCCAAACTGTTCCCACAAAATTGTGAGCATGAAATTGTCCAAAATACACAAAAAAACACAACACACCATAATCCCACCTCCACCAAATGATTTGGACAAGTGCACAAAGCAAAAGTCCATAAAGACATGGATGAGTGAGTTTGGGGTGGAGGAACTTGACTGGCCTGCACAGAGTTCTGACCTCAACCCTCAACACCGTTGGGATGAATTAGAGCTGAGACTGCGAGCCAGACCTTCCCATCCAACATCAGTGCCTGACCTCACAAATGCTCTTCTGGAAGAATGGTCAAACATTCCTATAGACACACTAATAAACCTTGTGGACAGCCTTCCCAGAAGAGTTGAAGCTGTTATAGCTGCAAAGGGTGGGCTAACTCAATATTGAACCCTACGGTCCAAGACTGGGATGCCATTAATGTTCATGTGTGTGTAAAGGCAGGTGTCCCAATACTTTTTGTTAATATTGTGTATATATACAATGAACATTAAGACCCCTTTCACACTGGGGTGCTTTGCAGGCGCTACAGCGCTAAAAATAGCTCCTGCAAAGCGCCCTGAAAGAGCCGCTGCTGTGTCCCCAATGTGAAAGCCCCGAGGGCTTTCATACTAAAGAGGTGCACTGGCAGGACGGTTAAAAAAGTCCCGCTAGCAGCATCTATGGAGCGGTGAAGGAGCGATAAATACACCGCTCCTGCCCATTGAAATCAATGGGGCAGCGCGGCTATGCCGACGGTGTAGCGCTGCTGCAGCAGCGCTTTGCGGTGGTTTTAACCCTTTCTCGGCTGCTAGCAGGGGGGGTAAAACCGCCCCACTAGCAGCTGAATACCGCCGCTAAAGCATTAAAAATAGCGCCGTTTTACCGCCGACACCGCCCCCGCGTGAAAGGAGCCCAAGTGTGGTCCATTAGTGATGCCAGAGGCCAAAGTGAAGGTCCTCCATATCACACCAACAACCACTGATGTAAGGTGTCCGTATCTAAGTTAGGCTGCTCCCAAACTGGGGTTTCCCTCTACTCACTGAGCTACTTTGGGTGAAAATTTCAGGTGCAGAAAGAGTCTCAAAAAAGGACAAAATTGATGAGGCAAGTGCAAATGATTTTGTTTGATTACAAGTTGATATTTAATGCATTTCTGGGGTTAACAGGGTTTGGAAGTACAAGACAGCAAACGATTACTGTCTATAGGGTCAATACAGATGTCACATTCTGGGTTGCTGCCTCACCTTTTCAACCAAAGCTTCAATAACCAGAAAGGCAGACACAGACATTTGCTGAAGCGGATGTACTTGTTACTGCCAAGTCAATCAGGCTTCCCTACTTCCAAGCCCTGAAGAAGAAGGATTCTGTTACCCCCAAAATGCACTTGATATCAACTCATAATAAAACGATAATCATTTGCACCTGGCCACCTCATTGTTTGGCACCTGGCGCTTCTTTTCTTCTACACTTTTTCTGCAAGAAGCACTCAAATTGATTCTTCTGTATAAATCAATTAACCATAAAGCTACTCACCAAAGGAAAAACTTGGGAAAACACAGAGGACGATCAAGATTGCCTTGAGATGACAATTTCCTATCAGTCCATAATCCATTTCCCCATTTCGCTTGCAGAAAAATCCTCCAAAAGAGAAGTTGTGCAGAGATCTCGCTTCCTCGCTGGCCCTTTGGTTTACAGGAATCACTACTGATGGAATGCGCTCAAAATTTCCATCATCCATTTACACTACTGCACGACGCTCGTGTTACACCCTCTGAATAATTCACCCGAGAGCCTTTATCGTGTTTCCTGTTGCATACTGTTGTCCCATCTTAATTCATAATGCAAGAGGAGGTTCACAGTTCTTGCTCTTAACCTGAAACCTTGTTTTCAAAGTCTTAATTTTCCGGTAGATATTAATATCTGGAACTAAGGTTATCAAAGTAAGCTGATTAATTTAATGGCACCTTGCCAAAGCAATAAAAATTGGAATAAAACCGTACTCTATTCAAAACTGAGGTTTCAGTCGTTTCTCTTTTGCATGGTTGCTGGCAAGTGAATTAAATGCTGGCTTATCTCTTTTGGGGACTCCAACTGTGAGATTTTTCCACTAGCATTCCTGCTCCATCTTAAGACCCCTTTTATACTAAGGCGCTTTTTTAGGCATTTTAGCGACTTTTTTTCAGGCGTTTTAGTGCTAAAAATAGCACCTGAAAAGCGCCTCTCCTGCCTCCAAGTGTGAAAGCCTGAGTGCTTTTACACTGGGGCGGTGCGCTTGACGGGAAATAAAGGGTAAAACAAATCTTAATGCCTAAGCACAATTTTGCAACTTTGACATGTGTTAGCAAATCCGTACATATCACCACAACTACTGTGTGTATCCAGGTGGATTACATTGCGTTTTTTTTTTTTTTTAAGGACGTAGTGGGCTTTCATTTGGTGGTAAATGGTAATGAATATCTCTGGATTTTTTTTTTTTTTTATTATCAAAAGGAAAACTTGCCAAATAGTAAAAAAAAAAAAAATTATATATATATATATATATATATATATATATATATATATATATATATATATATATATATATATATATATATATATATATATAGTATTTATCGGCATATAACACGCACCCCAAGTTTAGGAGAGAATTTTAAGGAAAAAAACTTTTAGGAGGGAAGTTTAAGGAAAAAAAAAAACTTACATTAAAATGCCCATCAATGCAGCCTTGTTAGTGTCAGTGCAGCCTTGCCCCAGTGTCCATTGCAGCCTTGTCAGTGCAGCTTTGCCCCAGTGCAGCCTTGTCAGTGCAGCCTTGCCCCCAGTGGTCAGTGCAGCCTTGCCCCCAGTGGTCAGTGCAGCCTTGCCCCCAGTGGTCAGTGCAGCCTTGCCCCCAGTGTCCATGCTTGGACAGGTCGCCACTGACATACACATAACATGTAGTTTTAAATATGGCGCCGCGGAGTTCGGAGGGACTCGGCGGAGTTGAACGAGCGCCGCCGAGATACACATAGTCGAGTGTACTCGGCTCTTTCCGGCGCCGCTCACAGTCCCGCCCTATGATGGACGTAACACGGGTCCAATGGCGGGACTGTGCGGGACTGTGAGCGGTGCCGGAAAGAGCCGAGAACACTCGACTATGTGTATCTCGGCTCCGCCCAGTCACCGTGATTTCGGCGGCGCTCGTTCAGCTCCGCCGAGTCCCTCCGAACTCCGCGGCGCCATATTTAAAACTACACGCTATGTGAATGTCGGCGGCGATCGCCGACGATAGATCACAATTAGCGGGGATCGGCGTATAACACGCACCCACGATTTGCCCCGATTTTAAGTGGAAATGTTATATGCCGATAAATACGGAATATATATATATATATATATATATATATATACACACACACACACACACACACACACACACACACACACACACCATATTTATCGGCGTATAACATACACCCGAAATCTAGGAGGGAATTTTAAGGAAAAAAACTTACATTTAAATGCCCATCAATGCAGCCTTATCAGTGTCCATCTGCAGCCTTGCCCATCATTGCAAACTTGCCCAGTGTCCATCTGCAGCCTTGCCCAGTGTCTTTGCAGCATTCCCAGCCTCATTGCAGGCTGATTATTTAAAACTGGCGCCTATCTCTGCTGTGAGCGGAGCAGAGCGAGTGCCGCCGACATATTACACAAAGCCGAGTGTACTCGGCTTCTCTCGCAGGCCCGCCCAGTCCCGCCCCTATGATGGACATAACACTGGTCCAATGGTGGGACTGGGCGTGACTGTGAGCGGAGCGAGCGCCGCCGACATATTATACAAAGCCGAGTGTACTCGGCTTCTCTCGGTTCCTCTCGCAGTCCCGCCTCTATGATGGACATAACACATGTCCAATGGCGGGACTGGGCGTGACTGTGAGCGGAGCCGAGAGAAGCCGAGTACACTCGGCTATGTGTATATCGCTGGCACTCACAATCAGCGGAGATCGGCGTATAACACGCACCCGCGATTTTCCCCTGATTTTAAGGGGAAAAAAGTGCGTGTTATACGCCGATCAAAATATATAAATATTTTGAAGTATATTTCTTTCTACTACCATAACCTTCCACCAAAGAATAACTCAAAATAAATTCTCCTGTTCCTGATGATCGCAGCAATACCGTGTATGTTATTTGTTGTTTGTACCCGTAGTACAGCCCAAAAACCATAATGCACATTTTGCTTTTTTTTATCCTACCTAAAAAAAACACTGATACTAATTTAAGAAAATAAAATAAAATCCTGTCAAAAAAAAAAATACTGACCCTTACTTTGAACCAAACACTAATCCTGGCACTGACCTAGGTATTTTTTTTGTATTTTACTCTTCTTATATTTTTTTTATTACATACCTTTTTTTTCTCTGTAAGGAGAGAGAAAGATACTATGTATCTCTCTCCTTCATTCACAGAGAGAGAAAATACAGGGGCGGGCTTCACAATGACTGATCATTAGGATAGCCAATCAGAGGCCATCACAGCGATCAGGTGACCCGAAGTTTCAGGTCCCGATCCTTAGTACGGGGCCCAGGGCTCTAGGTAAGACCGTGCGGCATGCTCCCAACACAAAGGGAGATACGCAAATATGCGACCCCACGGAAAAAAAAAAAACCCAGTCCAGTGGGGCCACATATTGGCGTACGCTTGACATGAAGGGGTTAAGCTGGGCGTAGATGGATTGAAATTCTGCTGGATCATCAGGAATGATGATGAATTGCAATCTACGTGTGGCTATCCCTGTTCCACCAAAGTCGATCTTTAGATCAACTTATGTTGAATAGACACAACAATAAACTTTTGCCTATTGGCTGCAGATGCTGATCAGTATATTCTGGCAGCAGACAGTCCTGCTGTCAGAATATAATGTTGTGCCGCGTGTGTACAAACAAATGGCAACCACCCAAATCTATAACTAGTCATTGTAGCAAAGGGGACCATGTAAAGGTGACGCATGTCAAAAAAGAGCAAACAAAAATTCCCAGCTCACTTACCAGCCAGCCTGCAATAAACTGAATAGTCCTGTCTAACAGTTCACATTAAAAACCAAAAGGGTTTAGTTTGCATATTTGCAAATACAGTGTTAGGCCAATATACAGTATCTCACAATAGTGAGTACACCCCTCACATTTTTGTAAATATACTATTATATCTTTTCATGTGACAACACTGAAGAAATGACACTTTGCTACAATGTAAAGTAGTGAGTGTACAGCTTGTATAACAGTGTAAATTTGCTGTCCCCTCAAAATAACTCAACACACAGCCATTAACCGCTTCAGCCCCGGAAGATTTTACCCCCTTCCTGACCAGAGCACTTTTTGCGCTTCGGCACTACGTCGCTTTAACTGACAATTGCGCGGTCGTTCGATGTTGCACCCAAACAAAATTGACGTCCTTTTCCCCACAAATAGAGCTTTCTTTTTTTGGTATTTGATCACCTCTGCGGTTTTTATTTTTTGCACTATAAACAAAAAAACAGCGACAATTTTGAAAAAAAAAAAAATAAGCATTATTTTTGACTTTTTGCTATAATAAATATTCCCCAAAAATATTTTTTTTCCTCAGTTTAGGCCGATATGTGTTCTTCTACATATATTTGGTAAAAAAAAAAAAAAAAAAAAAAAATCGCAATAAGCGTATATTGATTGGTTTGCGCAAATGTTATAGCGTCTACAAAATAGGGGATAGTTTTATGGCATTTTTATAATTTTTTTTAATAGTAATGGCAGCGATCTGCAATTTTTATCGGGACTGCGACATTATGGCGGACAATTTTGACACATTTTTGGGACCATTGGCATTTATACAGCGATCAGTGCTATAAAAACGCATTGATTACTGTAAAAATGTCACTGGCAGAGAAGGAGTTTACACTAGGGGGCGATCAAGGGGTTAATGTGTTCCCTGACTGTGTGTTCTAACTGAAGGGGGGAGTGGACTGTGTAGGGGAAGATAGATCGCTGTTCATACTCTGTATGAACAGACGATCTGTCACTTCTCCCTACAGAAAAGAAAGCAAAAAAGAGCGCACCAGCCTAGTGCATTATCCTTGACAGATTTATTAAATTAGAAGCAAGATAAAATCTACTCACAAAGGTTGAAGAAAAAAAATCGCATTGTATATGGCACAGAGGCGATTAGTCCAGTGGTAGCAGTTTTCCAGGTCCCAGGAAGGAGGCGTACGGACTACTGCTGGCTAACACGTTTCGAAGGTTACCCTTCTTCATCAGAGCCTTAGTAGTGTTAGTCTCCTGCTGGTTTTTATACATGTGTCCATCCAAACAAGACTAATCAGATTGGTTCTGAGGCTCCTCCCTTAATTGGTGGGCGGTCCTCCGAGAAGGATGGGTCTTGGCTTTGTTATTATAAGACCGTAATGTATTTAGATTATAGTTTGATTTTTATTATTTTTTATATACTTTTTAATATTTATGTTTAATATGATTTTAATCTAATTTATGGTTTTAGTCTTAGTTCTAGTTTTTAGTTCTAGTTTTGTTTTTTTAGTTTTAATTTTTAATTTATAATTCAGATTTAAATCAGCGGCCATACATATATTCAGAAGTGTATACATCCAATAACAAGTGAACTGAAATAGTCCTGCCAATACCACTATGTAGGTGAGCCAAGGCAAATCAGATGTTCCTTGGAGCTGTAAGACTAAAACCATAAATTAGATTAAAATCCCATTTTTATGGTATTTACATTCCTGGAGTACATATACAGTGCATTAAAAAAGTATTTACACCCCTTGAAATTTCCCACATTTTGTAATGTTACAAACAAAATGTAAATGTATTTTTTTAGGATTTTATGTGATAGACCAACACAAAGTGGCACATAATTGTGAAGTGGAAGGAAATGATAAATGGTTTTCAATTTTTTTTTTTTCACAGATAAATAAGTGAAAAGTGTGGGGTGCATTTGTATTCAGCCCCCCTGAGTCAATACTTTGTAGAACCTCCTTTCACCACAATTACAGCTGCAAGTCTTTTTGGGGATGTCTCTACCAGCTTTGCACATATAGAGAGTGAAATTTTTGCCCATTCTTCTTTGCAAAAAAGCTCAAGCTCTGTCAGGTTAGATGGAGAGCGTCTGAACAGCAATTTTCAAGTCTTGCCACAGATTCTCAATTAGATTTAGGTCTGGACTTTGACTGGGCCATTCTAACACATGAATATGCTTTGATCTAAACCATTCCATTGTACCTCGGGCTGTATGTTTAGGGTTGTTGTCCTGCTGGAAGGTGAACCTCTGCTTCAGTCATAAATCTTTTGCATACTAACAGGTTTTCTTCTTTCTGTATTTGGCCCCATCCAACTTCTCATCAACTCTGATCAGCTTCCTTGTCCCTGCTAAAGAAAAGCATCCCTACAACATGATCCTGCCACCACCATGCTTCACAGTGGCAATGGTGTCTTCAGTGTGATGTGCAGTGTGTTTTTATCACACATAGAGTTTTGCTTTTAGGCCAAAAATTTCAATTTTGGACTCATCTGACCAGAACACCTTCTTCCACATGTTTGCTGTGTCCTTCACTTGGCTTCTAGCAAACTGCCAACAGGACTTCTTATGGCTCTTTTTCAACAATGGCTTTCTTCTTGCCACTCTTCTATAAAAGGCCTGATTTGTGGAGAGCACGACTAATAGTTGTCCTGTGGACAGATTCTCCCACCTGAGCTGTGGATCTCTGAAGCTCCTCCAGAGTTACCATGGACCTCTTGGCTGCTTCTCTGATGAATGCTCTCCTTGCTCGGCCGGTCAGTTTAGGTGGACGGCCATGTCTTGGTAGGTTTGCAGTTGTGCCATACTCTTTCCATTTTCGGATGATGGATTGAACAGTGCTCCATGAGATGTTCAAAGCTTGGGATATTTTTTTTATATCCTAGCCCTGCTTTAAACAACTTCTCCACAACTTTATCCCTGACCTGTCTGGTGTGCTCCTTGGCCTTCATGATGCTGTTTGTTCACTAAGGTTCTCTATCAGACCTCTGAGGGCTTCACAGAACAGCTGTATTTATACTGAGATTAAATTAAACACAGGTGGACTCTATTTACTAATTAGGTGACTTCTGAAGGCAATCTGTTCCAGTAAATTTTAGATAGGGGTATCAGAGCGAAGGAGGCTGAATACTAGGGTTGCACCGATACCACTTTTTTTTTAACACCGAGTACCGATACTTTTTTGCAAGTACTCGCCGATACCAATTACCGATACCGATCGCGTAGGTAGGGGGGTGGTTTGGGAGGGGGGGTTGTTAGGGAGTTGGGTGAGGCTGGGGTGAGGGCAGGGTGGGAAGTAGAGGGGTAAGTGAGGGCAAGGTAGTTGAGGGTGGGGTGAAATAGGGATTGTGGGGTGGGAGAATCGAGAAGAAAAAGGCTGTGATTGCTGGGGAAAGAGGATGGGACGGTCATTGAGAGACATGGGGGCAGAGGTGACAGCTGGTGGGGGAAGGAGGAGGCAACACAGGGAGGGCACAATACAGGGCGTTAGGGGGTAGGGGGGCGCAATACAGGGCGTTAGGGGGGCGTAAGGAGGGGGCAGTACAGGGCATTAGGAGGGTGTTAGGAAGGTGCAGTACAGGGCATTAGGAGGGCGCAGTACAGGGCGTTAGGTACAGACCAGTCTGTACACTGACACCGTACTTTATATCATATACAGACTGGTGTGTGTATAACATATACAGTACAGTGTTGGGGTACAGACTGGTCTGTATATACTGTATGGTGCTAGTGTATAAGACTGGTCTATACCCTGCTGACACTGTCCTGTACATACTACACTAACCTGTTTGCAGGACTTGCTCTCCTCATTACTCGGTTCTGCAGCTGCCTCACATAGAAACACACGTGCTGATGCTGTCCAGCCCCTTGCCCTTGGCGACCCACCCACTCTCTGTTATTGGATAGCGACCAGCCATCCAGATAGCTCTCTCTCACTGTGCAGGAACAGGATGGGAGGAGTCATGACATCACCCACCCTCTTCTTGTTTACAGAGGCAGGAGAGGATTGCGGCAGTGCTGCATAATGAAAAAGACAGCTGGGAGCAGGAGTGTCAGTGTGGCCAGCTGTCAGCCTGTTCCCACTGTGCTGTGGATTTTCCCAACCCCCCCCCCCCTCGTCCTGGTGCCATAAGGCGCGTGCTGCTCCGAACCCCACTGCCAGAAGGGAGGAGGAGGTGTCCCGCCCCCAACTGACGTCACTTTTGGTATCGGTTTTTGTATCGGAGCATTTTCCTGAGTACCGATACTCGTGAAAATGCCTAGTAGCGGCACCGATACCAGTATCGGTACATCCCTAATATCAAAACACAACAAACTAAAATTCACCAGCTCACTTACTAGCCAGCCTGCAATAAACCAAATTGACAGTTCACATTAAAACCAGACGGTTTATTTGCACAGATTTGAAAATACATGTGTAAGCAGCAGAGGCCACATCACGGCACCTCAGGTTACTGCAGTCTTAACTTTATAATTCTGAGAGTCTACTGAGTTGCAGTACATATATAATAACGGATAGATTAAGGGCAGATATACCTGGAGGGAGCCCACCCCTATGTCCCTATACACTTAAAAGTGAAATGGGGTATAACTCCAGGTGCGGATGCTGCCTGTACAGCTAAAAGGGGGTAAAACTCTCCCCAACTGCTGTGAATGAGCCCTTACAGGGTTAAGAGGTGCTGTTGGAGGTGAATATAACTGTCAATTTGTATATGGTTAAACCCTGTTGGTGTAACTGTCCAAAAAGGGTTAGTGTGTTAGTAGTGTTCAGTTTTCTATTTGTTTATAACTTCTTAAAGCAGAACTAAACCCTCCTATCCTTTTTAGTAGGGTTCTCCCGATACCACTTTTTTAGGACCAAGTACAAGTACCAATACTTTTTTTCAAGTACTCGCCGATACCGATACTTTTTTTTTAATGTCACGTGACAGCTGCACTGAGAATAAATGGAGAGAAGACAGCGGCTCCTCTCCATTCATAAACTGACACAACGTAATCACAGTAGATTACAATGTTTCAGTTATGTGAATGGACAGAGTCAGCTGACTCTGTCCATTCACAAAGGAAGGAGGAGGAGGACAGCAGAACAGAGCGGGACAGAGGAACGGAGGACGACAGCAGAACAGAGAGGGACAGAGGAACGGAGGACGACAGCAGAACAGAGAGGGACAGAGGAACGGAGGACGACAGCAGAACAGAGAGGGACAGAGGAACGGAGGACGACAGCAGAACAGAGAGGGACAGAGGAACGGAGGGGGACAGAGGAACGGAGGGGGACAGCGGAACGGAGGGGGACAGAGGAACGGAGGGGGACAGAGGAACGGAGGGGGACAGAGGAACGGAGGGGGACAGCGGAAGGAAGGGGGACAGCGGAAGGAAGGGGGACAGCGGAAGGAAGGGGGACAGCGGAAGGAAGGGGGACAGCGGAAGGAAGGGGGACAGCGGAAGGGAGGGGGACAGCGGAAGGGAGGGGGACAGCGGAAGGGAGGGGGACAGCGGAAGGGAGGGGGACAGCGGAAGGGAGGGGGGCAGAGGAACGGAGGGGGGCAGAGGAACGGAGGGGGGCAGAGGAACGGAGGGGGGCAGCGGAACGGAGGGGGGCAGCGGAACGGAGGGGGGCAGCGGAACGGAGGGGGACAGCGGAACGGAGGGGGACAGCGGAACGGAGGGGGGACAGCGGAACGGAGGGGGACAGAGGAAGGGAGGGGGACAGAGGAAGGGAGGGGGACAGAGGAACGGAGGGGGGACAGCAAAACGAAGAGGGACAGCGGAACGAAGAGGGACAGCGGAACGAAGAGGGACAGAGGAACGAAGAGGGACAGAGGAACGAAGAGGGACAGCGGAACGAAGAGGGACAGCGGAACGAAGAGGGACAGAGGAACGAAGAGGGACAGAGGAACGAAGAGGGACAGAGGAACGAAGAGGGACAGAGGAACGAAGAGGGACAGCGGAACGAAGAGGGACAGCGGAACGAAGAGGGACAGCGGAACGAAGAGGGACAGAGGAACGAAGAGGGACAGCGGAACGAAGAGGGACAGCGGAACGAAGAGGGACAGCGGAACGAAGAGGGACAGCGGAACGGGGGGGGGGGGGGGGGTATGGAGGAGGATGAGGTGACAGTCAGCTGTGATCGCGTGTGGGGGAGTTACAAGCACCGATCACAACTGTATATCACTAAGCAGCTGAAAGCCGCTGGGGGAGAAACTTGTAACTCCCCCACGCGCCGATCACTGCTGACTGTACAGGTATCAGGTGAAGCATCGGGAGCATTTGCCCGAGTACCAGTACTTGGGCAAATGCTTGGTATCGGTGCCGATACCGATACTAGTATCGGTATCGGGATAACCCTACTTTTTAGCCAAAGAAGCTGCCATCTTAGCCTCTGTTTAATCTGCAATTACAATGGTGCTGCACATGGAATCATTTGACACCAGCCATTTAATTATTCGACAGTTTGGTGAAGAGCACAACCAATGTGACAGTTAGCATTCCCAGCACGCATTGAATGTAACCACTTTCTGACATTGTTAAAGTGTTACTAAACCCAGTAATAAGAAAAGAGTCCATCTGACCCCCACATCTTATAAATCTTCTTTTTACATTAAAATACTGCCACTATGTACCTTTTTGGTTGATCTGTATACCACGGTCAGTGATAAGCTGCAAAGTTTCTCAATTGCTGAGAGGTCAGGAAGGTGGAGATTTCCACTGCAGCCTGTATACACGCCCACATGTGTGATGTCAATATCATGTGACCTGGCTAGCTCTGATCAAGTAATTATTCTCTCGCGCATAAAAGACACAACTGAGCATGTGCAGGTTGGCTACTCTGCCTGTGTTAGCTGGGCTTCCCCGGATAGTGCAGGAGGGGGGAGGATTTATGCATACAGAATAAAACAGCCCTTTTGCAGAGGATTAACCCCTTAAGTTCCACATGAGTATAACAAGCATGCTATGCTGCATATACAGACAGATTTTACTGTTGTGGGTTTAGTAACACTTTAAATCGATGAGTTTAGTTCCGCTTTAAAGCTCATTTAAAACGGTATGACCACATACCCAACTTTTTGAGATGGCAATGAGGGATACCTGTAAAAAAGGATTACGCTGCGCTAGAGTGTGTTAGACATGCTACTAAATTATAGCATGATAGAAAGATCCTGCGAGCTACACAAAGCTTAGTAAAGCACAACTCAGCTGCGTGCGTTAAACACGTCTCATACGCGTGCAAAATGACAAATGTAAAAAGGAATACGCTGCGCTAGAGTGTGTTAGACATGCTACTAAATTATAGCATGATAGAACAACTGCGTCTAAATAAACGCATGTGGATGTGGGAAACACAATACCTCTACAAGGTAAGCGGACCTAAAAATAGATAAATACTCTGAATACAAATGTGAAAATTGAAAAATGCATATAAAACGCATCGAAGTATAAATGCAAATTCAAATGTGAAATATGACAGATTAACGCATCAAAGTGCACAGGTACCAATAAGCATAACTGAATCACAGCATTACTAGATAGTGCAATGAATAAACGAATATAAACGCATCAAAGTGCAAATGTGCCAATATGCATAACTAAATGACAATATTACTCAAATGTGCAAAATATAAAAAGCATAAAGTGCAAATGTGCAAATAAACATACTTATTACAATATAAATATATATATGAGCATGTAAAAAGTGCTAAGTGTAAAAAACACAAAACAAAAAGTAATTTGGTGTCACACAGTTCATGTGTAAAAAAAGTCCTCAATGGAACCAAAAAATATAGTACACCATGCAGTCCCACAAAAGGTATAAGGGTGTCCACTGGTGATACAATCAAACTTGCTAGTAACTCTCAAAGTGCCACAGTATATGCAATGGTGCGATTCGGTGACCCCAAAGGTAATGCGCTCACCTCAGAGCTTGTGACCAAGTCGCTAGACAAAGTCAATCAAACCACGCTTGTGAACCACCCCGGGTTCTAAGTAGATCACAGGATCCCAGGCACCAATGCATTAAAGAGTATATAGATGGGAAGAAAAAACTACATAGTATAATACCGTTTTAAAATTTATTAAAAGATATAGATACTCTACCCAAAAGGGGGTACTCACAATATATAGGTGCTAGTTACATAGTAGGTGAGGTTGAAAAAAGACACACGTCCATCAAGTCCAACCTATGTGTGTGATTATGTGTCAGTATTACATTACATATTCCTGTATGTTGCGGTCATTCAGGTGATTATCTAATAGTTTCTTGAAGCTATCAATGCTCCCCGCTGAGACCACCGCCTGTGGAAGGGAATTCCACATCCTTGCCGCTCTTACAGTAAAGAACCCTCTACGTAGTTTAAGGTTAAACCTCTTTTCTTCTAATTGTAATGAGTGGCCCCAAGTCTTATTAAACTCTCTTCTGCGAAAAAGTTTTATCCCTATTGTGGGGTCACCAGTACAGTATTTGTAAATTGAAATCATATCCCCTTTCAAGCGTCTCTTCTCCAGAGAGAATAAGTTCAGCGCTTGCAACCTTTCCTCATAACTAATATCCTCCAGACCCTTTATTAGCTTTGTTGCCCTTCTTTGTACTCGCTCCATTTCCAGTACATCCTTCCTGAGGACTGGTGCCCAGAACTGGACAGCATACTCCAGGTGCGGCCGGACCAGAGTCTTGTAGAGCGGGAGAATTATCGTTTTATCTCTGGAGTTGATCCCCCTTTTAATGCATGCCAATATTCTGTTTGCTTTATTAGCAGCAGCTTGGCATTGCATGCCATTGCTGAGCCTATCATCTACTAAGACCCCCAGGTCCTTTTCCATCCTAGATTCCCCCAGAGGTTCTCCCCCCAGTGTATAGATTGCATTCATATTTTTGCCACCCAAATGCATTATTTTACATTTTTCTACATTGAACCTCATTTGCCATGTAGTCGCCCACCCCATTAATTTGTTCAGGTCTTTTTGCAAGGTTTCCACATCCTGCGGAGAAGTTATTGCCCTGCTTAGCTTAGTATCGTCTGCAAATACAGAGATTGAACTGTTTATCCCATCCTCCAGGTCGATTATAAACAAATTAAATAGGATTGGTCCCAGCACAGAACCCTGGGGAACCCCACTACCCACCCCTGACCATTCTGAGTATTCCCCATTTATCACCACCCTCTGAACACGCCCTTGTAGCCAGTTTTCAATCCATGTACTCACCCTATGGTCCATGCCAACGGACCTTATTTTGTACAGTGTTTTTTTTTGGAAATGTTTATGGGGAACTGTGTCAAATGCTTTTGCAAAATCCAGATACACCAAGTCGACGGGCCTTCCTTTATCTAGATGGCAACTCACCTCCTTATAGAAGGTTAATAGATTTTTTGGTTTGGCAAGAACGATTCTTCATGAATCCATGCTGATTACTGCTAATGATATCGTTCTTATTACTAAAATCTTGTATATAGTCCCTTATCATCCCCTCCAAGAGTTTACATACTATTGATGTTAGGCTAACTGGTCTGTAGTGCCCAGGGATGTTTTTTGGGCCCTTTTTAAATATTGGTGCTACATTGGCTTTTCTCCAATCAGCTGGTACCATTCCAGTCAATAGACTGTAAAAATTAGGAACAACGGTCTGGCAATCACCTGACTGAGTTCCCTAAGTACCCTCGGATGCAAGCCATATGGTCCCGGTGATTTATTAATGTTAAGTTTCTCAAGTCTAATTTTAATTCCGTCCTCTGTTAACCACGGAGGTGCTTCCTGTGTTGTGTCATGAGGATAAACACTGCAGTTTTGGTTACTGAAGCCCCCCGATTCACTCGTGAAGACTGAGGAGAAGAATAAATTCAATACCTTTGCCATCTCTCCCCATCCTTTGTAACCAGATGTTCTTCCTCATTCTTTATGGGGCCAATATGGTCTGTCCTCCCTTTTTTACTGTTTACATACTTAAAGAATTTCTTGGGATTTTTTTTGCTCTCCTCCGCTATGTGTCTTTCATGTTCTATCTTAGCCATCCTAAATGCACCCTTACATTTCTTATTGCATTCTTTATAAAGTCTGAATGCTGATGATCCCTCAACCTTGTATTTTTTGAAGGCCTTCTCTAAGGATGAGCTCCGGCGTGTTCGCATGGCGCACGTGCCGAGCCCGCCAGGAAGTCGGCACGGCGCAGCGCTAATCACAGGCAGGGAGACATTTCCCGATCTCTGCAGCCGCACATCGGGAAATGTCTCACTGCTTGTGATTAGCGCTGCGCCGTGCCGACTTCCTGGCGGGCTCAGCACGTGCGCCATGCGAACACGCCGGAGCTCATCCTTAGCCTTCTCCTTTGCTTTTATATGCATTTTTACATTGGAGTTAAGCCATCCAGGATTTTTGTTCGCTCTTTTAAATTGGGATACATTGGCTAATGCCCTTATTTAATATGCTCTTAAAGCAAACCCATCTCTCCTCCGTATTCTTTGTTCCTAATATTTTATCCCAATTTATGCCTTTTAGCAAGGTTTGTAGTTTAGGGAAATTGGCTCTTTTGAAATGCGTCAGTGCACCGCTCTAAACATGACAAGTATGGCAAATGTGCATATTGGCACATTTGCACTTTGATGCATTTATATTCATTTATTCATTGCACATCTAGTAATGCTGTGATTCAGTTATGATTATTGGTACCTGTGCACTTTGATGCGTTAATCTGTCATATTTCACATTTGAATTTGCAATAATACTTTGATGCGTTTTATATGCGTTTTTCGATTTTCACATTTGTATTCAGAGTATTTATCTATTATTAGGTCCGCTTACCTTGTAGAGGTATTGTGTTTCCCACATCCACATGCGTTTATTTAGACGCAGTTTTTCTATCATGCTATAATTTAGTAGCATGTCTAACACAATCTAGCGCAGTGTATTCCTTTTTACATTTGTCATTTTGCACGCGTATGAGACGTGTTTAACGCACGCAGCTGAGTAGTGCTTTACTAAGCTTTGTGTGGCTCGCAGGATCTTTCCCATCAATGAGGGATACCTATTAGCAAAAGTATGTAGGCATAGGACACACCCTCTTCCATGCCCCATTAACCACTTAAAGACCAGCCGCCGCAGTTGTACTGCGGCAGGTTGGCTCTCCTCGGCGAATGGCTGTCATTGTACGTCGGCCGCTTTAAGAGCTCTCAGGGGCACGCGCGCCGCAACGCCGGAGCCGATGCGTGTGGCCGGGTCCGTGACGTCCGCCGGCCACCTGCGATTGCTCCTGAGAGAGACAGAATGGAGATTTGTCATTGTAAACAGACAGATCCTGTTCTGTCAGAGGAGGAGAGAAAGATCTGCTATTCCTAGTGATTAGGAACAGCAATCTGTCTCCTCCTCCAGTCACTACATTCCCCCCAGTTAGAAACACCTCCCTAGGGAACACTTAACCCCTTGATCGCCCCCTAGTGTTAACCCCTTCCCTGCCAGGGACATTTATACAGTAATCAGTGGCTATTTTTTTAGCTCTGATCGATGTATAAATGTCACTGGTCCCAAAAATGTGTCCGATCTGTCCACCACAGTCCCGCTAAAAATTGAAGATAATTTTGAAGGCACATTTTGACTTGGCAATATTTGCCCACTCTTCTTTTGCCTAAATACTCCAAATCTGTCAGATTGTGAGGGGATCTCCTGTGCACAACCATCTTCAGATCACCCCACAGATTTTCAATCAAATTCAGTTCTGGGCTCTGGTGGGGCCATTCCAAAACTTTAATCTTCTACTGATAAAGCCATTCATTTGTTGATTTGGATGTATGCTTTAGATCATTGTCATGCTGAAAGATGAAGTTCCTGTTCATGTTCAGTTTTCTAGCAGAAGCCTGAAGGTTTTGTGTCAATATTGACTGGTATTTGGAAGTGTTCATAATTCCCTCTACCTTGACTGAGGCCCCTGTTCCAGCTGAAGAAAAACAGAACCAAAGCATGATGCTGCCACCACCATGCTTCACGGTGGGTATGGTGTTCTCTTGGTGATTGTGTTGTCTTTGCGCCAAACATATCTTTTGGAATTATGAACTAAAAGATCAACCTTGGTTTCATCAGACCATAACACATTTTCCCACATGCTTTTGGGAGACTTCAGATGTGTTTTTGCAAAATTTAGCCAGGCTTGGATGTTTTTCTTCATAAGAATACCACACAGCCAGTACTTGCCAGATATTCCTGCAGCTCCTTTAATCTTGCTGTAGACCTCTTGGCAGCCTCCCTGACCAGTTTTCCTCTCGTCTTTTTAACCTCCCTGGCGGTATGATTATTTCGGATTTTAGGTGCTGAAAGCTGTACCATTATTTTGCATGGAAATTTGGCGTTTTATATTGTAGGTCTGTAAATCTTAACAATAACACACTTACATCTGTCCAAACCAGAGTCTAGTAGATATCCCGGGTATGATAAAGTTTGAAACACAAAAACATAAATTATAATATAATAAATAAAAATAAATAATTAAAAAAAAAAAATATAGTAATAAAATAAATTTCCCCACAATTCACTATCGCTCAATTCTGCAAGTGTTCTAATTTACTATCGCTGTTTTCTAGCTGGTCTAAAGCCACTTTTGACGTAAAGGGACACTTTTTGGTTGCTATGGACAATCTCCAGTTTCCAGGCAGAAAGAACAGTGTATATCATGTAAAATTGCATGCAGGGCATGGGACAAAGCACTGGGGACAAAAGGGATGTGAAATCATTTCATACAGTACTGTAATCTGTAAGATTACAGTACTGTATGTGTTATGCTTTTTACATTTTTTTGAATTTGCCGCCAGGCTCCGCCCCCGTGCGTCGCGCCGCTCGCAGGGAACGGAGCCTGGCACGGAGAGGCTTCGGAGGAGGACGGAGCCCTCGGACACTGCGGGTGACATCGCAGGATCCCGGGGACAAGGTAAGTAACGCCGCCCCAGGATCCTACAATGCGATCCCGAGTGTGGCTCGGGGTTACCGCTAATGGTACTGAATTTTAACCCCGAGCCACACTCGGGAAATCCGCCAGGGAGGTTAACAATTTTGGAGGGACGTCCAGTTCTTGGTAATGCCACTGTTGTGCCATATTTTTTCCACTTGATGATGACGGTCTTCACTCTGTTCCATGGTATATCTAATGCCTTGGAAATGCTTTTGTACCCTTCTCCGGACTGATACCTTTTAACAATGAGATCTCTCTGAAGCTTTGGAAGCTCTCTGCGGACCTTGGCTTTTGCTGTGTGATGCGACTAAGAAAATGTCAGGAAAGACCTACTAGAACAGCTGAACTTTATTTGGGGTTAATCAGAGGCACTGTAAATGATGGCTGGTGTGTACTGACTCCTATTTAACATGAGTTTGAATGTGATTGCTTAATTCTGAACACAGCTACATCCTCAGTTATAAGAGTGTGTGCACACTTATGCAACCACGTTATTTTATTTTTACTCTCTCCCCCCCCAAAAAAAAGATTTCAGTTTGTTTTTCAATTGAGTTGTACAGTTTATAGGTCACATTAACCACTTGCTGACCAGCCGCCGCAGTTTTACTGGTGCAGAATGGCACGGCTGGGCAAAACAACGTTATGTCGCTTCGCCCTGTGACCACTAGGGGCGCGCGCTGCTCGCCCCCGGAGCCAATGCGAGTGCCTGGCAGGCGCAATTGCGTGCGACACAGCGCGAACCGGGATCTGTGTGTGTAAACACACAGATTCCGGTTCTCTGAGGGGAGAAGAGACAGATCATCTGTTCATACAAAGTATTAACAGCGATCTGTCATCACCTCTAGTCAGTCCCCTATAGTGCAAAAAATAAAAACCGCAGAGGTGATCAAATACCACCAAAAGAAAGCTCTATTTGTTTGGATGCAGTGTCGCACGGCTGCGCAATTGTCAGTTAATGCGACGCAGTGCCGAATCGCAAAAAATGGCCTGGTCATTCAGCAGCCAAATCTTGCGGGGCTGAAGCGGTTAAAAGGTGGAAAAAGTTCTGAAACTATTTATCGTTGTTTTATTTATTTTTTTACATCACAGAGACCTGACATTTTAACAGGGGTGTGTAGACTTTTTATATTCGCTGTATGTCAGTTTTAATTTTGCCCATAGCTACACTTTAATTCTGAGATTAACCCCATTATCCAATCAACACCTAACCTTGTGCAATCTGGATAATAGTTACAGCATGTCGTCTCTTTCTTTGTGCTTTGTGTCTGTAGCTCAGTCTTTAGTTGATAACAGTCTTTATTCTAACCTGAAATGTTACTCTGTCCCTCTGTGACGAAGGAGATGTAACACTTTAGAACTTCGCCTCCACATATCCAGTTCTGAGGTAACCAGAGCTGCACCCTTAGGTGACAGCTGAATACGGAGTGCAGGAGCCGAGCTTCTCTTAGCTAATGGGTGCCCAGTCGTATCTTATTTATGATGAAAACAAAGAATGTAACCATTGTAAAGTGATCATTTATTTAGGAGCAGGATTTTTTTTGTATTAATGTGTATCACCCTCAACTTGGCCTCAGGCAGGAAGAACTGTTCCTACGACCTAAACGACAAATCAATTTCTCCTTGGAATTCTACAGCAACAACCAGTTTTCTCCTTTTCCTGTGCACAACAGTGGACAGCTCTGTTTAGCTCACCTCAGAGCTGACTTAAATGCATTAAAAAGAGAAGTATGGGAATTTTTTTTGTCCCAATAATCATACTCACCTAGGTGGATGCAGCATCGGTCCCCCCGGCGTCTCTGCACCGAGAACCGAACACCACCGATGGCTCGTTTCTCTCAGCTCCCAGAGCAGAGAGCTGCTGCCTGTCAAACGGCAGCTCTCCTGCTCTGCTCCTCCACGCTCATTGGAGCGCTGAGCTTTGGAGGGGCGGGGCGCGGCTCGCTAAGAGGCTGAGACTGCCATCAGTCCAGGCACCTGGCGGATCCAGACTTGGGATGACACGGTGCCTGGACTGATCTGTGCGATGTCAGCAGAGAGCGGACTTCAGACCGCTCTCTGCTGAAAACGGGTCACAGGAGTGCAAAATGGATTGTACTCCTGTGACACCAAGGCTACTTTCACACTGGGGCGTTGGCGCTAAAGCGCCACTATTTTTAGTGGCGCTTTACCGTAGTTTTTTATGGCCCTTTTCGTCAGCTAGCGGGGCACTTTTAACCCCCGCTAACGGCCAAAAAGGGGTTAAAAGTGGTGCTTTGCAGGCACTTCAGCAAGGCTGCCCATTGATTTCAATGGGCAGGGGTAATTTAGGAGCGGTGTATGCACCGCTCCTACAGCACCTCAAAGATGCTGCTTGCAGGACATTTTTTAGCGTCCTGCCAGCGCACCGCTCCAGTGTGAAAGCACTTGGGCTTTCACACAGGAGTGACAGGAGAAGCTCTTTACAGGCAATATTTTTAGTGCTATAGCACCTGTAAAGTGCCTCAGTGTGTAAGCAGCCTAAGGAGAAGCCCAGCCAAATGATTTCAGGGTGGACTTCTCCTTTAAACCAAGGTGGTGAAATTTTGCTGTGTTTTTACGTGTCCCACCATGAAGGAGGCACAGAACGCCATGCTGGCAGGGTACAGACTGTTCACTTAGGCTGTAGTTGCTTTCAAATGAAAACGAACATTCACACATCTGCATTAACCAGCTCATGCTCGCCATATAGCCGAAAGATGGGCTTACTTTTCTGGGAGGATGTCCTGGTGGTGCGCTATGTGATTGCTACGTCCTTAGGACGCAGCTGATCAGAGTAAATGGTAGGGTTGCACCAATACCACTTCAAGGCCGAGTACAAGTACCGATACTTTTTTTATAATGTCATGTGGCAGTTTTCAAAGCACAATACAGACTATTGATATCTACTGATGGGCACTGATGAGGAGGCACTAATATGCAGCACTGAACTAATAGGTGGCACTGATGAGCAGCACCGATAGGTGGCACTGGTGGGCACTAATAGGTAGCACTGATAGGTGGCACTGATGGGCAGGCACTGAAAAGCAGCACTGATTGGCAATTGACATAACTAATGGGCACAGATTGGCCTCACTACAACTTATAATAACTAGAAAAGCTACAATTTCTAGGGAAATTGTGAAAAGTGTTCTTGCCTCTACAACTGGAGTGGGCGGTGTAACTGGGTGGAGTGGCTTAAGTAACTGTTGTGTGGTTGGAGTGGCTGGAGCTCCTGTGAAAAGTGTTAAAAAGCTTAATATTTTAAAAAGTATAAATAGTAGTAAAAAAGTTGACGAAGTCCCATCATTAGCTGAAAGAGCTGAACATTTTTTTTCAAAAATTTTTCTTTCAAAAATTATGAATTTTTAAAAAATAAATTTTGTTTTTCAAAAATGAATTTTTTTTTTCAAAAATGAATTTTATTTTTTCAAAAAAATTTTTTTTTTCAAAAATATATATATATTTTTTTATGGGGAGGTCATAATGTTTTGGCTGATCATGGGGTTGTCAGCTTTTGTCACCTCCCACTCTAGTTTTGAACATTTCGCCATTCATTCCTATGGGACCAATTTCACCGCAAAAACGACGATATTTTTGTGAACCATTCGGCGAAACGTTCCACAAAGTAATAGCACACCAATTAAATGACATTGATTCTGGATTCACACTGGTATTTTTCAGCTTTACAAGGTAATAGCACACCAATTAAATGACATTGAACATTTCGCCATTCATTAACCACTCAGCCCCGGACCATTATGCTGCCTAAGGACCAGAGGTCTTTTTCCAATTTGGCACTGCGACGCTTTAACTGCTAATTGCGCGGTCATGCAATGCTGTACCCAAACGAAATTTGCGTCCTTTTCTTCCCACAAATAGAGCTTTCTTTTGATGGTATTTGATCACCTCTGCGTTTTTTATGTTTTGCGCTATAAACGGAAAAAGACCGAAAATTTTGAAAAAAAAAATGATATTTTCTACTTTTTGTTATAAAAAAAATCCAATAAACTCAATTTTAGGCCAAAATGTATTTGGCCACATGTCTTTGGTAAAAAAAATGTCAATAAGTGTATATTTATTGGTTTGCGCAAAAGTTATAGCGTCTACAAACTAGGGTACATTTTCTGGAATTTACACAGCTTTTAGTTTATGACTGCCTATGTCATTTCTTGAGGTGCTAAAATGGCAGGGCAGTACAAACCCCCACAAATGACCCCATTTTGGAAAGTAGACACCCCAAGGAAATTGCTGAGAGGCATGTTGAACCCATTGAATATTTATTTTTTTGTCCCAAGTGATTGAATAATGACATAAAAAAAAAAAAAAAATATTTACAAAAAGTTGTCACTAAATGATATATTGCTCACACAGGCCATGGGCATATGTGGAATTGCACCCTAAAATACATTCAGCTGCTTCTCCTGAGTACGGGGATACCACATGTGTGGGACTTTTTGGGAGCCTAGCCGCGTACGGGACCCGAAAACCAATCACCGCCTTCAGGCTTTCTAAGGGTGTAAATTTTTGATTTCACTCTTCACTACCTATCACAGTTTCGGAGGCCATGGAATGCCCAGGTGGCACAAACCCCCCCCAAATGACCCCATTTTGGAAAGTAGACACCCCAAGCTATTTGCTGAGAGGCATGTTGAGTCCATGGAATATTTTATATTTTGACACAAGTTGCGGGAAAGTGACACTTTTTTTTTTTTTGCACAAAGTTGTCACTAAATGATATATTGCTCACACAGGCCATGGGCATATGTGGAATTGCACCCCAAAATACATTTAGCTGCTTCTCCTGAGTATGGGGATACCACATGTGTGGGACTTTTTGGGAGCCTAGCCACGTACGGGGCCCCGAAAACCAATCACCGCCTTCAGCGTTTTTAAGGGCGTGAATTTTTGATTTTACTCTTCACTGCCTATCACAGTTTCAGAGGCCATGGAATGCCCAGGTGGCACAAAACCCCCCCAAATGACCCCATTTTGGAAAGTAGACACCCCAAGCTATTTGCTGAGAGGCATGGTGAGTATTTTGCAGCTCTCATTTGTTTTTGAAAATGAAGAAAGACAAGAAAAAAGATTTTTTTTTTTCTTTTTTTCAATTTTCAAAACTTTGTGACAAAAAGTGAGGTCTGCAAAATACTCACTATACCTCTCAGCAAATAGCTTGGGGTGTCTACTTTCCAAAATGGGGTCATTTGGGGGGGTTTGTGCCACCTGGGCATTCCATGGCCTCCGAAACTGTGATAGGCAATGAAGAGTGAAATCAAAAATTCACGCCCTTAGAAAGCCTGAAGGCGGTGCTTGGTTTTCGGGGTCCCGTACGCGACTAGGCTCCCAAAAAGTCCCACACATGTGGTATCCCCGTACTCAGGAGAAGCAACAGAATGTATTTTGGGGTGTAATTTCACATATTCCCATGCCATGTTTGAGCAATATATCATTTAGTGACAACTTTGTGCAAAAAAAAAAAAAAATTTGTCTCTTTCCCGCAACTTGTGTCGCAATATAAAATATTCCATGGACTCGACATGCCTCTCAGCAAATAGCTTGGGGTGTCTACTTTCCAAAATGGGGTCATTTGGGGGGGTTTTGAACTGTCCTGGCATTTTATGCACAACATTTAGAAGCTTATGTCACACATCACTCACTCTTCTAACCACTTGAAGACAAAGCCCTTTCTGACACTTTTTGATTACATGAAAAAATTATTTTTTTTTGCAAGAAAATTACTTTGAACCCCCAAACATTATATATTTTTTTAAAGCAAATGCCCTACAGATTAAAATGGTGGGTGTTTCATTTTTTTTTTTCACACAGTATTTGCGCAGCGATTTTTCAAATGCATTTTTTGGGGAAAAAACACACTTTTTTAAATTTTAATGCACTAAAACACACTATATTGCCCAAATGTTTGATGGAATAAAAAAGATGATCTTAGGCCGAGTACATGGATACCAAACATGACATGCTTTACAATTGCGCACAAACGTGCAGTGGCAACAAAATAAATACATTTTTAAAAGCCTTTAAAAGCCTTTACAGGTTACCACTTTAGATTTACAGAGGAGGTCTACTGCAAAAATTACTGCCCTCGATCTGACCTTCGCGGTGATACCTCACATGCATGGTGCAATTGCTGTTTACGTTTGACGACAGACCGCCGCTTGCGTTCGCCTTAGCGCAAGAGCAGGGGTGCTTTTTTTTTTTTTTTTTTTCTTTATTATTTTTTTGCTTTTTTATCTTATTTTTAAACTGTTCCTTTCATTTTTTTTTTTTTAATCATTTTTATTGTTATCTCGGGGAATGTAAATATCCCCTATGATAGCAATAGGTAGTGACAGGTACTCTTTTTTGAAAAAATTGGGGTCTATTAGACCCTAGATCTCTCCTCTGCCCTCAAAGCATCTGACCACACCAAGATCGGTGTGATAAAATGCTTCCCCAATTTCCCAATGGCGCTATTTACATCCGGCGAAATCTAAGTCATAAAATGCTCGTAGCTTCCGGTTTCTTAGGCCATAGAGATGTTTGGAGCCACTCTGGTCTCTGATCAGCTCTATGGTCAGCTGGCTGAATCACTGGCTGCTAGGGCTGCAACTAACGATTATTTTCATAATCGATTAATCGGCCGATTATTTTTTCGATCGATTAATCGGATAAAATCATAAAAAAAATCGTAATGTGCCATTTTTTTCTATTCCTCCCGGGGACACCAATGACGGGGCGCTATTCCTCCCGGGGACACCAATGACGGGGCGCTATTCCTCCCGGGGACACCAATGACGGGGTGCTATTCCTCCCGGGGTCACCAATGACGGGGCGCTATTCCTCCCGGGGTCACCAATGACGGGGCGCTATTCCTCCCGGGGTCACCAATGACGGGGTGCTATTCCTCCCGGGGTCACCAATGACGGGGCGCTATTCCTCCCGGGGTCACCAATGACGGGGCGCTATTCCTCCCGGGGTCACCAATGACGGGGCGCTATTCCTCCCGGGGTCACCAATGACGGGGCGCTATTCCTCCCGGGGTCACCAATGACGGGGCGCTATTCCTCCCGGGGTCACCAATGACGGGGCGCTATTCCTCCCGGGGTCACCAATGACGGGGCGCTATTCCTCCCGGGGTCACCAATGACGGGGCGCTATTCCTCCCGGGGTCACCAATGACGGGGCGCTATTCCTCCCGGGGTCACCAATGACGGGGCGCTATTCCTCCCGGGGTCACCAATGACGGGGCGCTATTCCTCCCGGGGTCACCAATGACGGGGCGCTATTCCTCCCGGGGTCACCAATGACGGGGCACTATTCCTCCCAGGAACACCAATGATGGGGCACTATCCCCCCACCCCTCCCAGGAACACCAATGGGGCACTATGTCTATTCTCCTCCCACCCAGGAAAACCAATGATGGGGAACTACTACTCCAGGCACCCCCCCCTCCCAGGAACACCAATGGGGCACTATTCCCCCCCCCCCCCCCCGAACACCAATGGGGCACTATTCCCCCCCCTCCCAGGAACACCAATGGGGCACTATTCCCCCCCCCAGGAACACCAATGGGGCACTATTCCCCCCCCTCCCAGGAACACCAATGGGGCACTATTCCCCCCCCTTCCCAGGAACACCAATGGGGCACTATGTCTATTCCCCTCCCTCCCAGGAACACCAATGATGGGGCATTCCCCCCCCCCCCTCCCTCCCCAGTAATACTGTTAGGATGGTGCCTGGTCATAAAAATGTGCTGTTTTTACTGTGTTATTAGCTGCTACCTTTCACTATGAATGTGCAGCTCGGCTCTCCTCGCTTCTTGCCCTCGCCTCTCTGTTCCCTCGAGGCAGCGGGCAGGGCTGAGATCAGTGGGGATGACGTCTGCAAAGAGGAGGAGGGGGAGAGGTGCGCCGCGGACGTGCCTGGTCACAAACGGCGGCGCCGAGGACACAGGAGGGAGGATTTTTTCTCTGTTCCCTCGAGGCAGCGGGCGGGGCTGAGAAGATCAGGGGGGGGTGACGTCAGCAAGGAGGAGGAGAGGCGCGCCGTGGACGTGCGGCGGCGCAGACGTGCCTGGTCACAAATGGCGGCGCCGAGGACACAGGGAGGGAGGATTTAAAACGGACGGACAGACAGAAGGAAGGTGCGGACCAACTAATCGATAATGAAAATCGTTGACAACGATTTTCATTATCGATTATTATCGATAATATCGATTAATCGTTTCAGCCCTACTGGCTGCATTCTCAGGTTCCCTGTTGAGACAGGAGAGCCAGAGAAAAACACGGAAGACGGTGGGGGGGCATTCCCTCCCACGGCTTGTAAAGGCAGTCTAGAGGCTAATCAGCCGCTAGGATTGCTTTTACATGAAAGCCGACCGCTGGCTGAAAAGAATGATACCAAGATGATACCTAAACCTGCAGGCATCATTCTGGTATAACCACTCAAAATCGTGAATGGCGTACCTGAAGACAAAAAAATGGTTAACAATAAAGCACAGTAAACGGTAAAGTATAAAAAATTGCATACCTGAAAAGCAAACATGATAAAACATAATAACAATAAAACATTGCAGAATAGAATACAGTAAAAAAGAGCAGAACAATAGAGAGAGAGAATAGAGAGAGAGAGAACAATGAAACGACAAAAAATTTTTTTTATTTTATATATATTTTTTTTTTTTTACACTTTTTTTGTAACTAACTTTTATAACTGTAACCGGTTCCAGGTTCGGGTCTCTCAAAATGCGATGGCATCTTGGGAGACCCTGTGAAAGTTTGCCTAGTCTGTGCAATGCTGTACCCTACGCTAATACTCAACTAGTGCATGGTAGCGTTCAAAACATTCACCAATGCAAAGACCAGGATTGTCAGGACAGGAGGGACAATAATAGCGGGTGTCACGCCTATATCCGCGTTTGCTGCAGACACAACATCTTTTTTGGGGTGTTCGTTGGGTAGGGGTACTCGGGAGGACATAAAGAAAATGCCTCTCATGCAGCTGACTGCATTTGGTTGGGGATGTGAATGGGGGAAGTACGGGCGCTGCAGAAGTGGTGGGTTCCCAATTAGGATTGGCGAATGCAGCAGGAAGGGCATTATGGGCACGACGGGCCTGTGTTTGTCTTCTTGGTTGCAGCGGGACACTACTTGTGCTTGCCACCTCACCAGCTTGAACTGCACTTATGGGACTCGCCACGTCACCAAGTGTTACTGCAGTGCTGGTTTGACTACGACCGGGGTGTACTAGGCCGCTGGCGCTTGCCAGTTCTATAAAAAGCTTCCAAAAAAACTGTCAGCGATCGCAGGGATCAGGCCTGACTCTGCGAACGCTGCAGTTATGCGTTTAGTGTTTTGTAAGTGACAGTGATCGATCGATACTGCACTTGGGTGGGCTGGGCCGGGCGGAGGGGCAAAACGCAGGTGCTAGCAGGTATCTGGGCTGATCCCGCTAACACTGCATTTTTGGGAACCCTAAACTGCTGGGGACGCTAGTATAGATCTGATCGGATCAGATATTGATGCGTTCAGATACTATACCACTAAGGGAGGTGTACGGCACGTGCGTGGGTGTTAGCGGTACTGGCGCTAACCTGACGCTGCCTGGGGCTGGTGCTTGCCAGTTCACCAAAATGCAAAATGCTACCAAAAAAACTGTTAGCGATCGCAGGGATCAGGCCTGACTCTGCGAACGCTGCAGTTATGCGTTTAGTGATTTGTAAGTGTCAGTGATCGATCGATACTGCACTTGGGTGGGCTGGGGTGTTTTGTGTGCCTGGCATGTTCTACTGTGTGTGTAGTGTTAGTGCACTCACAGTGAAGTCTTCTCTCGGCGCTGCAACGGAAAATACCGAGCCGAGGAGAGATGACATCATTTCCTTTGCTGCTGTTTAGCATACAGCAGCAAAGGAAGTGATCCGATTGGCCGGCGGCGATCGCGAGGGGGGGGCCACGAACGGCGATCGGAGGTAATGGCCTCCCCCTTACCTCCGATCGCCGGGGGACAAAACAGGACCGCCTCGGGAACCGTACATGTACGTGATTTTGCCTGCCCGTGCCGCCTTGCCGACGTACATCGGCGTGAGGCGGTCCTTAAGTGGTTAATATGGGACCAATTATCCGCAAAAACTACGATATTTCGTGAAAAATTCGGCAAAACGTTCCACAAAGTAATAGCACACCAATCGGGAACAATCCGCACCTTCGGTATTTTACTGTCTATGTAGTTTAAAAGCTGTGGGAGGAGTTAGGGTGGTATGATCATGGGGTTGTCAGCTTTTGTCACCTCCCACTCTAGTTTTGAACATTTCGCCATTCATTCCTATGGGACCAATTTCACCGCAAAAACGACGATTTTTCGTGAACCATTCGGCGAAAAAAGTTCCACAAAGTAATAGCACACCATTTGGGAACAATCCGCACGTTTCGGTATATTACTTGTCTATGTAGTGTAAAAACTGTGGGAGGAGTTAGGGTGGTAAATTATCAGCATTATCAAGCCTCGCAGATGAAGGTATGACCACATGCATTTGGGGGGTCTCAGCATCTTGTGTTTACAACCACTGTTTCCTAGCAACGCTCATGTCCTGTTTATGCTTCACAAATACTGCTCAATACACAATACAAAGGATCATAGATGTAACAACTGTGCAGTAATTCAAACGGTCGTATTTTAAAAACTATAAACCCTACAGCGAAGAGCTTTATATTGTGAGAATCCCAAGACCCAGATTTTGATGTATGTCTCTGAAATATTAAAATTGAAGGCACAGTCGCAGTTTAGATATTGCCCTTCAAATTTGAAGGCGCTAGCCCAGTGATGGCGAACCTTGGCACTCCAGATGTCTTGGAACTACATTTCCCATGATGCTCAACTACACTGCAGAGTACATGAGCATCATGGGAAATGTAGTTCCAAAACATCAGGGGTGCCAAGGTTTGCCATCACTGGGCTAGAGTGTAGTTTCAATGAATGTCAATGGACGGCGTGAGTTGCAAACAAATGGTCATATTATGAAATCTATCAGGACTATGGCTTAGCCCTGGACATGTTTAGTGGCAGCAGGGATAGCTGAACGTTTTGATATAAGATTTGTGTAGGTGGGCTTGAAAATGAGGGAGTGGCGGCAGTTTAGAAATCATGTTCTGATATTTCAGCTTTTGTCACCTCCCACTCTAGTTTTGAACATTTCCCCATTCATTCCTATGGGACCAATTTCGCCGCAAAAATGAAAATGATGATATTTCGTGAACTATTCGGCGAAACGTTCCACAAAGTAATAGCACACCATTCGGGAACAATCCGCACGTTTCGGTATATTACTTGTCTATGTAGTGTAAAAACTGTGGGAGGAGTTAGGGTGGTAAATTTGGCTATAATAATAAGAATAATATATATAAGTGAGATAACAGTAAGTGGTCTTGCTATGCAAGAACACTTAATAAACAAATATTAAATAATAGTTTTATGTTGTTTTGTTTTCCCAAGACAAATGCTGGGTGTTCCGTCAGAATCTGCGACCCATCAGATTCGGTAACGGAACGGTGACGTTCTGTTAGAACACCGCGCTGCTATCTTGGTACACCCTGCACTCGGCCATAGTAAGCCTGCAGTCAGAAGGCGGTAGTTGACATCTTGTTACACCCAACCCATAAGGTCGCAGTGGGTTGTGATTTATCCGTCAGGTCATCAAATGCTGGTGTCATAACTGATCATAGGAGCAACGCTACGCTATGGCAACTGCAGATCAAACAGAGGCTATGATGGCTGCTTAGTTGGATGTAAAAGATTGGAGGGGGGGGGGGAGGGGTTAGTTCTGCTTTAAAACCCTTTGTCACACTGGTGCACTACGAGGTCATACCTACACCTTCTAAGGTCACATTGACAACTTTTAGAGGTCATATGCTCTCTGAGGCCACACAGAGGTCCACTAAAGTCACCTCTATGGTCACACTAATGACCTTTAGGGGTCAAATTGGCACACACTAAGTTCACATGACACCCTTTGAGGTCATACTGACACCCCCTGATGTCATAACTTTTAGGGGTCATACCAATGCCCTCTGAGGTCACATTGCAACATTTAGGGGTTATAGTGATGCTATCTGAGTTCACATGATGCTCTTTGAGGTCACACCAACATTAAGGTCATACTTACACTCGCTAAGGTCACATTGACAACCTTTGGGGATCACACTGATGCCCTTTCAGGTCACACCAACACTATCTAATGTGATACCTATTTCCTCTAAGGTCAGATTGACAACATTTAGAGGTCATATGCTCTCCGAGGTAACACAGATGTTCACCAAGGTCATATTGATGACCTCTAAGGTTGCACTGATGACCTTTAGGGTCATATTGATACCCTGTAAGGTCACATGACACACTTTGAAGTAATACTGACACCCCTGAGGTCACATGACGCTGTTTGAGGTCATACTGATGTCCTCTGAGGTCACATTGACAACCTTTAGCTGTGACCTCTGAAAGCAAATGCTTTCAGAGGTCACAGATGTCTACTAAGGTCATACTGATGACCTCTAAGGTCGCAATGAATGAGACCTTTAGGGGTATATTGACACCCTGTGCGTTCACATGACACCCTTTGAGGTCATACGGACACCCTCTGATGTCACATGACACCTTCTAAAGTCATACTAATGCCCTCTGAGGTCACCTTACACCCTTTGAGGTCATACCGATGCTCTCTGATGTCACCCAGAGGTCCTCTAAGGTCACAATGCAACCTTTTGGGGTTATACTGATGCTGTCTGAGGTCACATGATGCTCTCTGAGGTTACACCAACATTATCTAAGGTCATACCCACACCTGCTAAGGTCACATTGACAACCTTTGGGGGTCACACTGACACCATCTAGTGTCATATCTATATCCTCTATGGTCACATTGACAACCTTTAGAGGTCATATGTTCTCTGAGGTAACACAGATGCCCACTAAGGTCATACTGATGACCTCTAAACTCGCAAAGATAACCTTTAGGGGTCATATTTATACCCCGTGAGTTCACAATGCCTTTGGAGGTTATATTGACAACCCTTGATGTCACATGACACCGTTTGAGGTCATACTGATGTCCTCTCAAAAATAATTACATTTAAGGCCTTCTATGAACAACTGTCACATTTGCTTGTGATTTTAACTGATCTGGTGTCATAACTGATCATAGGAGCAGCGCTATGGCAACTGAAGATCAAACAGGGGCTATGATGGCTGCCTATGTGGCTGTAAAAGATAGGGGGGGTTCTGCTTTAAAATCCCTGGCGGTCACACTAGCACCATCTGCAGTCACAGTGATGGGGTGGGGTTCTGTTTTAAAATCCCTGGCGGTCACACTAGCACCATCTGCAGTCACAGTGATGACCCCTGAGGTAATACCAACACACTCCAAGGTCACATTGACAACCTTTAGGGGTCATACCAATGTCCGCTGAGGTCACCCATACATCCTCTATGGTCACACTGCAACCTTTAGAGGTTATACTGGCGCTCTCTGGAGGTCATTCCAACATTATCTAAGGTCATATGCTCACCAAGGCATCACATTGACAAGCTTTGAGGGTCACACCGATGCCCTTTGAGGTCACACTGACGCCTTCTAAGGTCACACTGATGATCCCTGAGGTCGTACCAACACCCTCCAAGGTCACATTGACAACTTTTAGAGGTCATATGCTCTCTGAGGTCACCCTCACATCCTCTAAGGTCACATTGCAACTTTTAGGGGTTATACTGACGCTCTGAGGTCACACCAACATTATCTAAGGTGATACCTACACCCACTAAGGTCACACTGACAACCTTTGGGGGTCACACTGGTGCCTTTTCAGGTCACACTGACACCGTCTAATGTCATACCTATATCCTCTAAGGTCACATTGACAACCTTTAAAGGTCATATGGTCTCTGAGGTCACACAACGTCCACTAAGGTCATACCGGTGACCTCTAAGGTCGCAATGACGACCTTTAGGGGTTATATTGACACCCTTTGAGTTCACATGACACATTGAGGTCATACTGACACCCTTTAAAGTCATACTGATGCCCTTTGAGGTCACATGACACCATTTGAGGTCACACTGATGACCCCTCAGGTCATACCAACACCCTCCAAGGTCACATTGACAACTGTTAGAGGTCATATGCTCTCTGAGGTCACCCAGATGTCCTCTAAGGTCACATTGAAAACTTTAGGGGTTATACTGACACTCTCTGAGGTTATGCCAACATTAACCACTTGCTGAATGGCTCACACCGATATACGTTGGCAGAATGGCACTCCTGTGCAAACGGACGTACTCATACATCAGTCCGCAAAAGCAGGATAGCAGGTGATGACGTTGTCTGCCGGCTGCCCCCGATTGAGACGAGGAGAGGCAGAATGGGGAAGTGCCTATGTAAACAAGGCATTTCCCTGTTCTGCCTAGTAACATGACAGGGATCTACTGCTCCCAGTCATTGGGAGCAGTGATCTCTGTCATGTCAGTGGTAGCCCCCCCCACAGTTAGAACACTCTGAGGGAACACACTTAACCCCTTGATCGCCCCCTAGTATTTAACCCCTTCCCTGCCAGTGTCATTTACACAGTAATCAGTGGATATTTTTAGCTCTGATCACTGTATAAATGACAATGGTCCCAAAATAGTATCAAAAGTGTCCGATCTGTCTGCCAGAATGTCACAGTCCCGATAAAAATCGCAGATCACCGCCATTACTAATAAATAAATAAATAAAAATGCCATAAATCTATCCCCTATTTTGTAGACGCTATAACTTTTGCGCAAACCAATCAATATACACTTATTGCGATTTTTTTTACCAAAAATATGTAGAAGAATACATATAGGTCTAAACTGAGGAAGAATTTATATATATATATATATATATATATATATATATATATATATATATATATATATATATATATATATATTTTTTTTTTTTTTTATTTTTTTTTTTTTTTCGGGGGATATAATAGCAAAAAGTAAAAAATATTGCTTTTATTTTTTAAATTGTCGGTCTTTTGTTTATAGTGCACAAAAAACAAAAAAAATCTGCAGGGGTGATCGGATACCACCAAAAAAAAGCTGTATTTGTGGGAAAAAAAAAGAACGTCAATTTTATTTGAGTACAGCGTCGCACGACCACGCAACTGTCAGTTAGAGCGACACAGTGCCGTATCACAAAAAATGCTCTGGTCATTAAGGGGGTAAAATCTTGAAGTGGTTAAGATATTTTGGGGGTCACACTGACATGGTCTAATGCCATACCTATTTTCTCTAAGGTCACATTGACAACCTTTAGAGGTCATATGCTCTCCGAGATAACACAGATGTCCTCTAAGGTCACAATGATGACCTCTAGGGGTTATATTGACACCCTGTGAGGTCATACTGACACCCTCTGATGTCACATAAGACCCCTCAAGTCATACTTATGCCTTTTGAGGTGAAATGACACCATCTGAGGTCATACTGCAACCTTTGGGGTGATACAAATGCTTTTTGAGGTCACACCAACATTATCTAAGGTCATACCTATGCTCGCTAAGGAGTCACATTGACAAGCTTTGGGGGGGTCACACCAATGCCTGATACAAACACCCTCCAAGGTCGCATTGACAAATTTTAGAGGTCATATGCTCTCTGAGGTCACCCTCACATTCTCTAAGGTCGCATTGCAACCTTTAGGGGTTATACTGACGCTCTGAGGTCACATGATGTTCTCTGAGGTCACACCAACATTATCCAAGGTCATACCTACACCCGCTAAGGTCACACTGATGCCCTTTCAGGTCACACAAACACTGTCTAATAGACCTATATCCTCTATGGTCACATTTACAACCTTTAGAAGTCATATGCTCTCTGAGGTCACACAATGTCCACTAAGGTCATACTGGTGACCTCTAAGGTCGCAATGACAAACTTTAGGGGTCACATTGACACCATTTGAGGTCATACCAAGACCGTCCAAGGTCACATTGACAACTGTTAGAGGTCATATGCTGTGAGGTCACCCAGACGTCCACTAAGGTCACCCAGATGTCCATTGCAACCTTTAGAGGTCATATGTTCTCTGAGGTCACACTGACACCCTCTGATGTCACATGACACCCCTAAAGTCATACTGATGCCTTTTGAGGTCAAATGACACCATTTGAGGTCATACTGATGTCCTCTGAAGTCACACTGCAACCTTTGGTAATGATACGAATGCTCTCTGAGGTCACACCAACATTATCTAAAGGTCACATCTATGTTCGCTAAGGAGTCACATTGACAAGCTTTGGGGGTCACACCAATGCCTGATAGAAAACAACCTCCAAGGTCGCATTGACAACTTTTAGAGGTCATATGCTCTCTGGAGGTCACCCTCACATTCTCTAAGGTCGCATTGCAACCTTTAGGGGTTATACTGACGCTCTGAGGTCACACCAACATTATCCAAGGTCATACTTACATCTGCTAAGGTCACACTGATGCCCTCTCAGGTCACACCAACACTGTCTAATAGACCTATATCCTCTATGGTCACACTGACAACCTTTAGAGGTCATATGCTCTCTGAGGTCTCACAATGTCCACTAAAATCGCAATGACAAACTTTGGGGGTCATACTGACACCATCTGAGGTCATACCAAGACCCTCCAAGGTCACATTGACAATTGTTAGAGGTCATATGCTGCGAGGTCACCCAGATGTCCTCTAAGGTAACATTGCAACCTTTAAAGGTCATATGTTCTGAGGTCACACTGACTCCCTCCGAGGTATCATTGAGGACCTTTAGGAGTCACAACAGCACCCTCTGAGGGCCCCCTCTGACAATGTTTATATGACACTGACTCACCTGACTCTTTCTGAGGTAACGTCGCCCTCACAGCTCACTAGGCCTCAATCAGCCCACGGAGAAGCAGGTAAGCAGGATCTCCTTCACAGCGCCACCTGCAGCTACGGAGGACCAGGAAGGCCCACACACACTTTCCCGCCAACGTGCTGCGTAGCGCCGTGACGTTCTGCCTGGGCGAAGTCAGGGGGCGTGTCTTGATATATAAAGGCCCCGCCCAGGCGTTCCTAACTGCGTGCGAAGTGCGGAGAGAGAGGAAGATGGCGGAGGGGATGTGCAGAACACGAGGCCGGGGACGGGGGACTTTGACGGGCAGTGTGGAGAGGTGGTACCCGTTCGCGAAGGCCAGCGACCTGCAGAATAATAATGTGAGTGTATAGACAGAGGGGGGTCTATATAACGCGGGTGGGGGAGGGGAAGGAAGGCGGTTAGGTCGGTGCTGAGGATGGGACAACCCTGGAAATATCAGTCCAGTCCCCCAACCGTGTTTATGGATCATCATAATACAGTGCAGGCCTATTCTAATACACTACACCCCCCATACATCTAGGGGTGCCACCTCATCCCTTTAAATCCGAACACATTAATTACACACGTTCTGAGGCTGATTAAGGTGGTAATTAAACTCGGTGCCTTATCTGTATTAAATTTAGCATCAGAACCTGTGTAATTCATATGTGTTCGGGTTTAAAGGGATGAGGTGGCAACCTTACATACATCACTGTGCTGGGAAATACCCACCCCCTTCCCACTCCAACTGCAATATGGAACAGCAAAAATCCAGGCCTGACACGTGTTGTGACCCCAGAGAGGAGATTTCCACGCACTTCCTCTTCTGAAGAAAACTCTCTGCTTTAGGAAGAAGTTCTGTACAAAACCTACCTACTGTATGATTGGCGTCCTGTACAGGAGGAGCCGGGGGCCATTCACACCGGAGACCGGGACTACATAGACCGGGGGGGGGGGGGGGGGCATTCATTTGTATTGGTCAGTGGGAGCAATTTTTTTTTTAATTTTTTTTATTTATTTAGACCTCTAGTGATCGCGTCCCCCCCCCTCCGTCCCATCTCTGGTGATCGCGTCCCCCCCCCTCCGTCCCATCTCTGGTGATCGCGTCCCCCCCCCCTCCGTCCCATCTCTGGTGATCGCGTCCCCCCCCCCCCCCCTCCGTCCCATCTCTGGTGATCGCGTCCCCCCCCCCCCCCCTCCGTCCCATCTCTGGTGATCGCGTCCCCCCCCCCCCCCTCCGTCCCATCTCTGGTGATCGCGTCCCCCCCCCCCCCCCCCTCCGTCCCATCTCTGGTGATCGCGTCCCCCCCCCCTCCGTCCCATCTCTGGTGATCGCGTCCCCCCCCCCTCCGTCCCATCTCTGGTGATCGCGTCCCCCCCCCCTCCGTCCCATCTCTGGTGATCGCGTCCCCCCCCCCCTCCGTCCCATCTCTGGTGATCGCGTCCCCCCCCCCCCCCCGTCCCATCTCTGGTGATCGCGTCCCCCCCCCCCTCCGTCCCATCTCTGGTGATCGCGTCCCCCCCCCCCCTCCGTCCCATCTCTGGTGATCGCGTCCCCCCCCCCCCTCCGTCCCATCTCTGGTGATCGCGTCCCCCCCCCCCCTCCGTCCCATCTCTGGTGATCGCGTCCCCCCCCCCCCCCTCCGTCCCATCTCTGGTGATCGCGTCCCCCCCCCCCCCCCTCCGTCCCATCTCTGGTGATCGCGTCCCCCCCCCCCTCCGTCCCATCTCTGGTGATCGCGTCCCCCCCCCTCCGTCCCATCTCTGGTGATCGCGTCCCCCCCCCCCTCCGTCCCATCTCTGGTGATCGCGTCCCCCCCCCTCCGTCCCATCTCTGGTGATCGCGTCCCCCCCCCCCCCCTCCGTCCCATCTCTGGTGATCGCGTCCCCCCCCCCCCTCCGTCCCATCTCTGGTGATCGCGTCCCCCCCTCCGTCCCATCTCTGGTGATCGCGTCCCCCCCCCCCTCCGTCCCATCTCTGGTGATCGCGTCCCCCCCCCCCCCCTCCGTCCCATCTCTGGCGATCGCGTCCCCCCCCCCTCCGTCCCATCTCTGACGTCCCCCCCCCTCTCCGTCCCATCTCTGGTGATCGCGTCCCCCCCCCCCTCCGTCCCATCTCTGGTGATCGCGTCCCCCCCCCCTCCGTCCCATCTCTGGTGATCGCGTCCCCCCCCCCCCTCCGTCCCATCTCTGGTGATCGCGTCCCCCCCCCCCCTCCGTCCCATCTCTGGCGATCGCGTCCCCCCTCCGTCCCATCTCTGGCGATCGCGTCCCCCCCCCCTCCGTCCCATCTCTGACGTCCCCCCCCCTCTCCGTCCCATCTCTGGTGATCGCGTCCCCCCCCCCCCCCTCCGTCCCATCTCTGGTGATCGCGTCCCCCCCCCCCCCTCCGTCCCATCTCTGGTGATCGCGTCCCCCCCCCCCCCTCCGTCCATCTCTGGTGATCGCGTCCCCCCCCCCCTCCGTCCCATCTCTGGTGATCGCGTCCCCCCCCCCCTCCGTCCCATCTCTGGTGATCGCGTCCGCCCCCCCCCTCCGTCCCATCTCTGGTGATCGCGTCCCCCCCCCTCCGTCCCATCTCTGGTGATCGCGTCCCCCCCCCCCCCCTCCGTCCCATCTCTGACGTCCCCCCCCCCTCTCCGTCCCATCTCTGGTGATCGCGTCCCCCCCCCTCCGTCCCATCTCTGGTGATCGCGTCCCCCCCCCCCCCTCCGTCCCATCTCTGGTGATCGCGTCCCCCCCCCCCCCCTCCGTCCCATCTCTGGTGATCGCGTCCCCCCCCCCCCCCCCTCCGTCCCATCTCTGGTGATCGCGTCCCCCCCCCCTCCGTCCCATCTCTGGTGATCGCGTCCCCCCCCCCCCTCCGTCCCATCTCTGGTGATCGCGCCCCCCCCCCCCCCCCCGTCCCATCTCTGGTGATCGCGCGCCCCCCCCCCGTCCCATCTCTGGTGATCGCGCGCGCCCCCCCCCGTCCCATCTCTGGTGATCGCGCGCGCCCCCCCCGTCCCATCTCTGGTGATCGCGCGCCCCCCCCCGTCCCATCTCTGGTGATCGCGCGCCCCCCCCCGTCCCATCTCTGGTGATCGCGCGCCCCCCCCCCCCGTCCCATCTCTGGTGATCGCGCCCGTCCCATCTCTGGTGATCGCGCCCGTCCCATCTCTGGTGATCGCACCCACCCCCCCATCCCATCTCTGGTGATCGCGCCCCCCCCCCTCCGTCCCATCTCTGGTGATCGCGGTGCATCTCTTACGCCGCCCCCCCCCCCCCCCCCCCCCCATCTCTGGTGATCGCGCCCCCTCCCCTCCGTCCCATCTCTGGTGATCGCGCGCCCCCCCCCCCTCCGTCCCATCTCTGGTGATCGCGCCCCCCCCCTCCGTCCCATCTCTGGTGATCGCGGTGCATCGCCCCCCCTCCGTCCCATCTCTGGTGATCGCGGTGCATCGCCCCCCCCCCCCTCCGTCCCATCTCTGGTGATCGCGTTCCCCCCCCCCCTCCGTCCCATCTGGTGATCGCGTCCCCCCCCCGTCCCATCTCTGGTGATCGCGTCCCCCCCCCCCCCCCCTCCGTCCCATCTCTGGTGATCGCGTCCCCCCCCCCCCCCCTCCGTCCCATCTCTGGTGATCGCGTCCCCCCCCCCCCCCCCCCCGTCCCATCTCTGGTGATCGCGTCCCATCTCTGGTGATCGCGTCCCCCCCCCCCCCTCCGTCCCATCTCTGGTGATCGCGTCCCCCCCCCCCCCTCCGTCCCATCTCTGGTGATCGCGTCCCCCCCCCCTCCGTCCCATCTCTGGTGATCGCGTCCCCCCCCCCCCCCTCCGTCCCATCTCTGGTGATCGCGTCCCCCCCCCCCCCTCCGTCCCATCTCTGGTGATCGCGTCCCCCCCCCCCCCTCCGTCCCATCTCTGGTGATCGCGTCCCCCCCCCCCCCCTCCGTCCCATCTCTGGTGATCGCGTCCCCCCCCCCTCCGTCCCATCTCTGGTGATCGCGTCCCCCCCCCCTCCGTCCCATCTCTGGTGATCGCGTCCCCCCCCCCTCCGTCCCATCTCTGGTGATCGCGTCCCCCCCCCCTCCGTCCCATCTCTGGTGATCGCGTCCCCCCCCCCCTCCGTCCCATCTCTGGTGATCGCGTCCCCCCCCCCTCCGTCCCATCTCTGGCGATCGCGTCCCCCCCCCCTCCGTCCCATCTCTGACGTCCCCCCCCCCCCCCTCCGTCCCATCTCTGGTGATCGCGCGCCCCCCCCCCCCCGTCCCATCTCTGGTGATCGCGCCCGTCCCCGTCCCATCTCTGGTGATCGCGTGCCCCCCCCCTCCGTCCCATCTCTGGTGATCGCGTCCCCCCCCCCCTCCGTCCCATCTCTGGTGATCGCGTCCCGTCCCCCCCCCCTCCGTCCCATCTCTGGTGATCGCGTCCCCCCCCCCCCCCCCCCCCCCCTCCGTCCCATCTCTGGTGATCGCGTCCCCCCCCCCCCCCTCCGTCCCATCTCTGGTGATCGCGTCCCCCCCTCCGTCCCATCTCTGGTGATCGCGCGCCCCCCCCCCCCGTCCCATCTCTGGTGATCGCGCCCGTCCCCGTCCCATCTCTGGTGATCGCGCCCGTCCCATCTCTGGTGATCGCGCCCACCCCCCCATCCCATCTCTGGTGATCGCGCCCCCCCCCCTCCGTCCCATCTCTGGTGATCGCGGTGCATCTCTTACGCTGCCCTCCCCCCCGTCCCATCTCTGGTGATCGCGCCCCCTCCCCTCCGTCCCATCTCTGGTGATCGCGCCCCCCCCCCTCCGTCCCATCTCTGGTGATCGCGCCCCCTCCCCTCCGTCCCATCTCTGGTGATCGCGCCCCCCCCCTCCGTCCCATCTCTGGTGATCGCGCGCCCCCCCCCCCCCCCCTCCGTCCCATCTCTGGTGATCGCGCCCCCCCCCTCCGTCCCATCTCTGGTGATCGCGGTGCATCGCCCCCCCCCCTCCGTCCCATCTCTGGTGATCGCGGTGCATCGCCCCTCCCCTCCGTCCCATCTCTGGTGATCGCGCGCCCCCCTCCCCTCCGTCCCATCTCTGGTGATCGCGCGCCCCCCTCCCCTCCGTCCCATCTCTGGTGATCGCGCGCCCCCCCTCCCCTCCGTCCCATCTCTGGTGATCGCGCGCCCCCCTCTGTCCCATCTCTGGTGATCGCGGTGCATCGCCCCCCCCCCCCCCCCTCTGTCCCATCTCTGGTGATCGCGGTGCATCACCCCCCCCCCGTCCCATCTCTGGTGATCGCGGTGCATCTCTCTCCCCCCCCCCCCCCCCCCCCCTCCCCCGTCCCATCTCTGGTGATCGCACCCCCCCCTCCCGTCCCATCTCTGGTGATTGCGGTGCATCACCGCACCCCCTCCCGTCCCATCTCTGGTGATTGCGTGGCATCACCACCCCCCGCCCCCCCCTCCCGTCCCATCTCTGGTGATCGCGGTGCATCGCCCCTCCCCTCCGTCCCATCTCTGGTGATCGCGCGCCCCCCTCCCCTCCGTCCCATCTCTGGTGATCGCGCGCCCCCCTCCCCTCCGTCCCATCTCTGGTGATCGCGCGCCCCCCTCCCCTCCGTCCCATCTCTGGTGATCGCGCGCCCCCCTCCCCTCCGTCCCATCTCTGGTGATCGCGCGCCCCCCCTCCCCTCCGTCCCATCTCTGGTGATCGCGCGCCCCCCTCTGTCCCATCTCTGGTGATCGCGGTGCATCGCCCCCCCCCCCCCCCCTCTGTCCCATCTCTGGTGATCGCGGTGCATCACCCCCCCCCCGTCCCATCTCTGGTGATCGCGGTGCATCTCTCTCCCCCCCCCCCCCCCTCCCCCGTCCCATCTCTGGTGATCGCACCCCCCCCCTCCCGTCCCATCTCTGGTGATTGCGGTGCATCACCGCACCCCCTCCCGTCCCATCTCTGGTGATTGCGTGGCATCACCACCCCCCGCCCCCCCCTCCCGTCCCATCTCTGGTGATTGCGGTGCATCAACACCCCCCCCCCCCCCTCCCGTCCCATCTCTGGTGATTGCGGTGCATCACCACCCCCATCCCCCCGTCCCATCTCTGGTGATTGCGGTGCACGCCCCCCGTCCCATCTCTGGTGATCGCGCCCCCCCCCCCCGTCCCCGTCCCATCTCTGGTGATCGCGCCCGTCCCATCTCTGGTGATCGCGCCCGTCCCATCTCTGGTGATCGCGCCCGTCCCATCTCTGGTGATCGCGCCCCCCCGTCCCATCTCTGGTGATCGCGCCCACCCCCCCCATCCCATCTCTGGTGATCGCGCCCCCCCCCCCCTCCGTCCCATCTCTGGTGATCGCGGTGCATCTCTTACGCCCCCCCCCCCCCCCCGTGTCCCATCTCTGGTGATCGCGCCCCCCTCCCCTCCGTCCCATCTCTGGTGATCGCGCGCCCCCCCTCCCCTCCGTCCCATCTCTGGTGATCGCGCGTGCCCCCCCCCCCCCTCCGTCCCATCTCTGGTGATTTCCCCCCCCCCCCCCTCCGTCCCATCTCTGGTGATCGCGGTGCATCACCCCCCCCCCCCCCCCCCCCCCCCCCGTCCCATCTCTGGTGATCGCGCCCCCACTCCCCCCCCCCGTCCCATCTCTGGTGATCGCGGTGCATCTCTCTCCCCCCCCCTCCCCCGTCCCATCTCTGGTGATCGCACCCCCCCCTCCTGTCCCATCTCTGGTGATTGCGGTGCATCACCGCACCCCCCCCTCCTGTCCCATCTCTGGTGATTGCGGTGCATCACCACCCCCCGCCCGTCCCATCTCTGGTGATCGCGCGCCCCCCTCCCCTCCGTCCCATCTCTGGTGATCGCGCGCCCCCCTCCCCTCCGTCCCATCTCTGGTGATCGCGCGCCCCCCTCCCCTCCGTCCCATCTCTGGTGATCGCGCGCCCCCCTCCCCTCCGTCCCATCTCTGGTGATCGCGCGCCCCCCTCCCCTCCATCCCATCTCTGGTGATCGCGCCCCCCCCCCCCTCCGTCCCATCTCTGGTGATCGCGCCCCCCCCCCTCCGTCCCATCTCTGGTGATCGCGGTGCATCACCCCCCCCACCCCCACCCCCGTCCCATCTCTGGTGATCGCGGTGCATCTCTCTCCCCCCCCCCCCCCTCCCCCGTCCCATCTCTGGTGATCGCACCCCCCCCTCCCGTCCCATCTCTGGTGATTGCGGTGCATCACCGCACCCCCTCCCGTCCCATCTCTGGTGATTGCGTGGCATCACCACCCCCCGCCCCCCCCTCCCGTCCCATCTCTGGTGATTGCGGTGCATCACCACCCCCCCCCGTCCCATCTCTGGTGATTGCGGTGCATCAACACACCCCCCCCCCCCCCCCCTCCCGTCCCATCTCTGGTGATTGCGGTGCATCACCACCCCCATCCCCCCGTCCCATCTCTGGTGATTGCGGTGCACGCCCCCCGTCCCATCTCTGGTGATCGCGCCCGTCCCATCTCTGGTGATCGCGCCCGTCCCATCTCTGGTGATCGCGCCCGTCCCATCTCTGGTGATCGCGCCCGTCCCATCTCTGGTGATCGCGCCCCCCCCCTCCGTCCCATCTCTGGTGATCGCGGTGCATCTCTTACGCCGCCCCCCCCCCCCCCCCCCCCCCGTGTCCCATCTCTGGTGATCGCGCCCCCCCCCCCCCCGTCCCATCTCTGGTGATCGCGCCCCCCCCCCCGTCCCATCTCTGGTGATCGCGCGCCCCCCTCTCCTCCGTCCCATCTCTGGTGATCGCGCGCCCCCCTCCCCTCCGTCCCATCTCTGGTGATCGCGCGCCCCCCTCCCCTCCGTCCCATCTCTGGTGATCGCGCGCCCCCCCTGCCCCCCCCCCCCCTCCGTCCCATCTCTGGTGATTCCCCCCCCCCCCCCCCCTCCGTCCCATCTCTGGTGATCGCGCCCCCCCCCCCGTCCCATCTCTGGTGATCGCGGTGCATCACCCCCCCCCCCCCCCCCCCCGTCCCATCTCTGGTGATCGCGCCCCCACTCCCCCCCCCCCGTCCCATCTCTGGTGATCGCGGTGCATCTCTCTCCCCCCCCCCCCTCCCCCGTCCCATCTCTGGTGATCGCACCCCCCCCCTCCCGTCCCATCTCTGGTGATTGCGGTGCATCACCGCACCCCCCCCTCCTGTCCCATCTCTGGTGATTGCGGTGCATCACCACCCCCCCGCCCCCCCCTCCCGTCCCATCTCTGGTGATTGCGGTGCATCACCACCCCCCCCCCCCCCCTCCCGTCCCATCTCTGGTGATTGCGGTGCACGCCCCCCCCGTCCCATCTCTGGTGATTGCGGTGCACGCCCCCCCCCCGTCCCATCTCTGGTGATTGCGGTGCACGCCCCCCCCCCCCCCCCCCCCCCGTCCCATCTCTGGTGATTGTGGTGCACGCCCCCCCCCCCCCCCGTCCCATCTCTGGTGATTGCGGTGCACGCCCCCCCCCCCCCCCCCCGTACCATCTCTGGTGATCGCGGTGCGCCCCCTTTCACACTAGGGCGCTGCACTGGCAGGGCGTCAAAAAAAAATTCCTGCAAGCAGCTTCTTGGCAGCCCTTTTGTGTTTTTGCCACCGAGGTGGTTGCGCAGATGGCCTGAGCCCTTTCAAACTGCCAGCGCCTGAAAAACGCCCCAGTGTGAAAAGGATTTTAAGCGGCGCTTTACCAGCGTTTATCGGGCGCTGGCAGTGTGAAATGGCTCAGGCTTTCACATTGGGATTGCAGATGAGGCTTCTTTTAGGCGCTTTACAGGTGCTTTTTTTTAACGCTAAAGCGCCTGAAAAACGCCCCAGTGTGAAAGGGGTCTTTTTTTGAATTCAATGGACCAGCATCAAAAACGCAAGTACAGCGTTTTTGCAGCGCTTTTTTTTTTTTTTTTAGACTGTATACAGTCTAAAAAAAAATGTAAAAAAAAAAAAACGCAAACCGCTGTTTAAAAATGCGGCAAGCACCACAAAAAACACTGCAGAAGGGCGTTTTGCAGGCGCTATAGCGTTAAAAATAGCACCTACAATCCGCTCTCAAACAGCTGCAGCATTGTCTCCAGTGTGAAAGCCCGAGGGCTTTCACACTGGAGCGCTGCGCTGGCAGGACGTCAGGAAAAGTCCTGTCAGCAGCTTCTTTGGAGCGGTGTGTTTACCGCTCCTCCACCGCTGCTCACCATTGAAATCAATGGCGCAGCGCTGGGATACCGCCGGCAAAACGCCGCCATTGCGGGTGGTTTTAACACTTTCTCGGCCGCTAGCGGGGGGGGGGTAAAAGCCGAAATGCGCCGCAAATCCGACGGTTTTACCGCCGATGCTATAGGCGGCTCGATGTGAAAGGGGTCTTAGGGCCCTTTCACACTGGGGCGGTTTGCAGGCGCTATTGCGCTAATAGCGCCTGCAAACTGACCCGAAAGTGCTGCTGCTTTGTCTCCAGTGTGAAGGCCCCGAAGGGGGATAGGATGGGAGAAAAAAAGTCCTCGCAGCATCTTCGGAGCGGAGTGCATACTGATCCTGCCCATTGAAAACAATGGGACAGCGCGGCTATACCGGCGGTAAAGCGCCTCTGCAGAGGCGCTTTGCGGTGGTTTTTAACCCTTTCTCAACCGCTAGCGGGGGCCAAAACCGCCCGCTAGCGGCCGAATACTGACGGTGAAGCGCCGCTTACAATAGCGGCGCTTTACTGCTGGCACCACCCCTGCCCCAGTGTGAAAGGGCTCTTACAGATCATTACATGCAAATAAAGTGAAACTCTTAAAGTTGTACACCTGAGAAGAAGGGGAAGGGTGGGAGGTGGGGAGAGACTTGCAGTGCATACAAATTTTGGTATCAATGTCTATTGTTTCTGTAAATGTTTTGTGAACTTTATTGATTGTTTTTAATTCATTTTACAGATTATTGGTTTTGTTCCTCCCAAGAATACAAATTTAACAGGTACGGTTAAAGGACTGTGGGGAATGGCAGTACAAGTATGTGACAACATGGTAAATGGCTGATGGTCTGTGGACACCTAACATCACATCTATACACACTTTTAAGATCTTATGCCAGTACAAAGATCATTGATATGTGGTTAAACACCCCCCCCCCCCCCCCCCCCCACTTTGCAGCTTCACCCTCCTCCACGCCTCTCGGGAGGCTGCTCCTGGTATCTGGGTGCTTTGAGCTGCCTGCAGATTATGTGATCACAAAGCAATCACATGATAACAAGCATATTATGAATTAATGTCATAACAGCTGTGCTTCCTGTGATTGGCCCCCACAGCTATCACATGGTACCTGGACCAATCACAGTAACATATGGTTGGCTATAGCTAATCACATAACTAGTAATCATGGCTGTTATAAATTTAACCCATTCATGACAGTTGAAAACATTGCTGTTACAGTGATCATCATTGTAAAGGACAGCGATCGTAGGGGGGGGGGGAGCCTTGCGGGGACACGTATGACCTGGCACTAGAGTCCAAGTAGGATTTGTCATGGGAGCTCTTACCTGCACGTTCTGCTGGATTGTTAAAGCGGTTGTAAAGGGAGAAGGTTTTTTTTATCCTAATATATTAACCACTTCAATACCGGGCACTTGGACACCTTCCTGCCCAGGCCAATTTTCACCTTTCAGCGCTGTTGCATTTTGAATGCCAATTGCGCGGTCGTGCTACACTGTACCCGAATACATTTTTATCATTTTGTTCTCACAAATAGAGCTTTCTTTTTGTGGTATTTGATCACCTCTGGGATTTTTGCGCAACAAATAAAAGAAAATTTTCAAAAAAACAAGTTTTTTTTTTTTTCTTCGTTTCTGTTAAAACATTTTTTGTAAATAAGTACTTTTTTTTTTTTTTCTCGTTCACTGACGGGCACTGGTAGGCGGCACTGGTAGGTGGGCATGGATGGGCACTGACAGGTGGCACTGATGGGTTGCACTGATACTGATGGGTGGCATTGCTGGGCATCACTGATGCCTGTTTGTACATACTGGTGCCAATTGGTGCCCGTCTGTCAGACGCGAGTGAGGAAAAGCCGTTCAATGGCTCTTCCTATTTACATCGTGATCAGACGTGATTGGACACGGCTGATCACATGGTAAAGAGCCTCCGCCGGAGGCTCTTTACCGAGATCAGTGGAGCGGTGTGTCAGACTGACACACCGATCGCTGCGATGCACGTCCCAACTGGCGCGCAGAGGCATGTTATCCTGTTGGACATCATATGACGCCCAGTCAGGATAACTGAACCACCGCCCAGCCGTCATTTTGCTATAGGCCAGGCGGGAAGTGGTTAAGATAAATATTTTGTGTAGCAGCCACCACAGCACCCATAATACTTGATCCCCAATCTCTCTCCAGTGATGTCCACAAATGTCTAAGCCATCTGGGACACTCCTCCTGGTTGGCTGAGACACAGCAGCGGGACCATTGGCTCCCGCGGCTATCAGTCAGTCAGGGGAAAGAGGGGGCAGGGCTGGGTTGGGGATCTGTGTCTGAGTGGACACACGGAGCTGTGACTCTGCTCCAGTGTCCCCATAGCTGCTAACGGGGGGGGGGGGGGGCACTCAAGAGCGAGGGACCAGGAGCAGCAAAAAGGGACCTGAGAAGAGGATCCGGGCTGCTCTGTTCAAAACCAGTTGCACAGAGGAGGCAAGTATATAACATTATTTATTTTTATTTACAAGGATTTACAGTCACTTTAAGTGCATTGACTTCCTTCCCTGGGGGAATGGGTACTCCCTGGGATGGTTGGCCCTGCAGGGTCCTCTCCTCCCTATGGCTGCTGTGTTCCCTCCTGCCTCCCATTGTGGCCCGCCCCCCCCCTAGCATTGGGTCTTCCTTGAGGCATCCCTGGGCTGGAAGTACTTTTGAGCATGCTGCCTTTTCCGCTGGAGTTGCCTGTAGCATGTGGAGGACACACAGAATTGGTGGACAGGTGTTGAGTGCTCCCTTGGGCAACTCTCCCTCTATGGGGGGGGGCTTTTTTTTTTTTTCCCCTTACCAGAAATGAAACCCAGTGGTGATCAAACGTCACCAAAAAGCTTGATTTGTGTAAAAGCTATACAATTTCATCTGGGTACAATGTTGCATGACCGAGCAATTGCTAGTTAAAGTAGCACAGTGCTAAATGGCATGGTTCGTGAAGGTGAAACCTGGTTAACTACCTTTTCAATGGAAACACCAAAAATTTGGAGGGGTGTCCACTCACTGTTTGGCAATAGGCACTGCAAGGTGTGGAGTGTTGATTTTTTTGTTTCAGAGCATCATTTTGCTTACTTTAACTTGGTGTCACTTTGTTTAGGTAAATCCTGCCACGAAGATGATGATGAATTTGGTAAGTTATATAATTTTTTTTTTTTTTTTTTGGGGCGGGGGGTTGTCAACTGCCAAAACAGATATGATTGTATGTAAAAAGCCATCATTTTATCTATCAAAAGATCCTAAAGAGCACCCAGAAACAGAGTTGCTCTGTTATTCTCTCCAGTGTTGAGTCCATTCTTCAACCTTTCCATCGCTGCCGTGTTCAGTGTAGGAGTCACAGGATTGAACCAGTGTTCTCCAGGGACCACAGGGATCCCAACACTTCCAAAAGAGTCGTGTGCTGAAGAGACTGGTGGAGACTAGTTTTGAAACCAAGGGGAGGGCCATTGGAGAGGAGGGTGAGTGTCATGGGTGTCCTGCTGCAGGGTAATGGTAAAGCTGTATTAAACCTGTTAACAAGCAAAATAGTTAAAGCTCTGTCAGATTGGATGTAGAGCGTCTGAACAGCAATTTTCAAGTCTTGCCACAGATTTTCATTTGGATTTAGGTCTGTACTTTGACTGGGCCATTCTAACACATGAATATGCTTTGATCTAAAACATTCCATTGTAGCTCTGGCTGTATGTTTGGGGTTGTTGTCCTGCTGGAAGGTGAACCTCCATCCCAGTCTTAAGTCTTTAGCGGACACTAAAGGTACACACAAAATTGGGAGAACAATTTTTTGTTTTGTTTCTGATCATGCGCAGTCTTTCCTTGTACTAAAATGGTACGTAAGTTCTGTTCCTGTATGAGAAATATCGGCATTTTGCATGAAAATTCAGAATTGGTTGTACGTGGGCCCCGTCGTAGTCCTATTCCGTCCAGCTTGGCTCCTTGCCATCCACTCCCCAGCCTAGGATCCCTCTTTCCTCCAACTTCTAACCCCCCCCCCCCCCCCCTTTAAGTGGACTAGTCCACACCCTATTCCCTTCCCCTGGACCTGGGGGGGCCCAGGCTCCCTGTGTTTTCCTGGCATTGATTAGGAGGACATTCTGGTTTGCTGTAATACACCCATGAGCATATTTGTAGCTCTCCATGGCTCTTAATCGTGCTTACTGTTTCTATCTCCTGCGTGGGATTTCTATGAATGTATCTGTTTATTTGCCTTAATAAAAAAAAATATTGTACCTAAAAGTTGTGTACACACAATACGAAAATTCTTTTGGATGAAAATGTTTGAGCGCTTGGATGAACGAGCCTTACCAGGTTTTTCTTCTAAAGCAGTGGTTCTCAACTCCTGTCCTCAGGACCCACTAGCAGGCCAGGTTTGCAAGAGAACTGAAAAACATCACAGGTGATGTGATTTGCTACTTAATGATTGCAGTATTCTAGTCTGCATCTCCCCATGGTAATATTTAAAATAAGGCCTGTTAGTGGGTCCTGAGGACAGGAGTTGAGAACCACTGTTTTAAAGGTTGGTACACACTAAGAAAATCGACCAAACCTTTTTATCCATAGAATTTACGTTTAGTGTGTACACAAGTTTTAACAGCCAATTCTGACTTTTCGTACGAAAATTCTCGAAGGGCCCAACTACAATTTCTCGTACAGAACGAACGATTTTTGTTTTTAATGTGTACGAGAAATCATGAGGGACTGCATGTTCTGAAAAATAAACAAAGCCTTTGTTGTATGATTTTTCTCGAATCGTCTTCCAGGGCAGCATCCGAGAGATAGGCTCCTCCTCCCTAAAACAGGAAACACATTAGTCCACCATTATAAATTTCACACTCTTACCTGTGTGCCTCAGTTGTTTGTGTTTCCTCCGGACCCACAGGAGCTGCAAGAACGTTTGTTATTTTATTTTCACCTGTCTCTGTGCTTGTTGCAGGAGACCCCCTGCCAGCATCCCATACAGCCCAAGGGGCTTTGGGAGGGCGAGCAGGCGCAGCACTGGGCAACATTGCTCAAAGCCTGAGATTTCGCCCCTACTGAGGGGTCTGCAATCATCCCCCCAGGCTGCAGGAGGACTCTGTCATCCCCACCCCATGCCGCTGTTTAGGCCTGTGTATGCTTCCGCAAGCACCCCCCTCTGGCTTTCCGCAGAATCTGGAGCCCGCCAGGGGGGATGGATACATGCATAGATGGGCGCCCCAACCCCCCCCCCACCGCCGCCGCCGACCGCTGCCGAAATCCTCAGCAGCAGAGGGTCTAGCAGGGAGGGGTTTGCACCTTCTAAATTAGGTCCCTGGTTGCTGCGGCTGTCCCCCCAAACGAATCCGCCGCTCTCCGGGCGGCGCAGCAGCGTCCTCACCGCCACAGGCCGCTACAGGAAGTCGGGGGTGTACCAAGATGGCGCCGAGGAAGTTCCGCTTCCGGGTTGGCGGCCATTTTCCCGTAGTCTATCTACTGCGGAGATAGAGCAGGGACTCCTAGGGGCGGGAAGTTTAAAAAAAAAAAAAAAAAAAGAGAAAACAGAATACAAATAGCAAATTTGTTCAATGCTACCCTTCACTACCAGCACAGTTACTCTACAATACAGCGGCATGTGCAGGTGTGTCCACCAACCTGCACGGGGTCAGCCGGGGGCGGGGCCGGAGCTTATGCAGGAAGCAGATAAAAAGGCCTCTAAGCAGAGGATCCTGGTGGCTGATCATGTCTGACGCTTCCCCACCCTGCCCTGCAGATCCTGCAAATCAGGACAGCTCCAAGGTAAGCCAGAATATTCTTGAATTATCTCTGTCTTAACCTCTTTACTGCCTATCTACAGGCAGTTCCTTTGACTCACGGGGTTTTTCTTTGTTGTTCTCTATGCTCGCTTGCAGGCAAAGACCCCTGAGGAAAGGAAGGCTAAAGGCAAAACATGTGCCTCATGCAGCCACAGGCTTTCCCCAGATTGGAAAAAGCCCCTGTGTCAGAAATGCTTAGACAAAATGGTGGCAAAAGAATCCACAGGGATTTTTGAAAGACCTGCTCAATTCTTTTAAGAAAGAAATTCAGAGCACCATGGCACCACTACGCTCAGCTATAGAGAAATTAGAAACGCCAGCAAGTGTCGCTCAGGCCAGTATCCCATCTACCAGCGGAACACACATTCCAAGGGAGAACAAGGTACAGGCAGAACAAGAGGTGGATTCAGATGAATCTGAACAATCTGAATCAGAAGACGGTATCTGTTCAGACTCAGAGGAGGAAGATGACACGACAGACTGCAACCTGTTTCCTTCTGAGGACACAGACAGTCTTCTCAAAGCCATCACTGACACTCTAGGCATTAAAGAACAGAAAACCGCAGAACTCACTATGCATGACAGAATGTACAAAGGGCTCTAGCCCAAGAAGCCAAGAACGTTCCCGGTACACCAAACACTTAAAGACATAGTCAAAAAGGAATGGGAAGACCCAGAGAAAAAGCTTTTCATCCCCGCCACAATCAAACGCAGATACCCGTTTGCGGAAGCAGACACCAAAACCTGGGCTAAATGCCCCAAGGTGGATGCCTCTCTGGCAAAAATCACGAACAAATCGGACTTGGCTTTTGATGACGCAGGTACCCTCAGCGACCCCATGGACAAGAAAATAGAAGCTCTCCTGAAAAGGGCATGGGAAGCAGGGGCGGCAAACCTAAATCCGGCTATTGCTTCCACCTGCACAGCCCGAACCTTGCTAATCTGGCTAACCCAGCTGCAAGATCTATTGGAGAACGACACACCCAGGGAGGAACTAATTAAAACCATCCCCACACTAACTAGAGCGGCAGCTTTCTTGGCAGATGCTTCAGCAGAAACTGTCAGAATATCCTCTAGGACCACGGCACTACTAAACTCGGCCCGCAGAGCCCTGTGGTTAAAATCCTGGGGGGGGGATGCACCTTCCAAGAACCGTTTATGTGGCATACCATTCACTGGAGACCTACTGTTTGGTCCCGAACTAGAAACAGTCCTGGATAGGACTGCAGCAAAAAATAAGGGGTTCCCTCAAACCAAGAAGAGACAAGGGAAGGCGCCCTTTCGGCATTTCAAGAAATTCAATAAGCCAGGGGCAAAAAAGCACTGGGGTCAACAAAACAAGAAAGGCAAAAGTGAATTCATCCTCAAGCCTAATACCCAAAAGAACAAAAAACAATGACTGCCTTCAGGTGGGGGGCAGATTGGCGGCTTTCTCCCACCAATGGGAGGAGATAACAGAAAACAAATTCATACTGCGCACCATAACGGATGGTTACGCAATAGAATTCTCCAACCGCCCCCCAACCAAATACTTAGCGACCATGCTACCCAAGGACAGCAATCAAGCAAAGGTGTTTCTAGAATCCCTACAGAAACTATTAGATCAGAAGGTGATTTGTCACGTTCCCCAAGAGGAGGAACAAAAGGGCTTCTACTCACACATCTTCGCAAAAAGAAAACCATCAGGCAAACTAAGGCTGATACTAAACCTCAAACCACTCAACCGAGGAATAAGATACAAGAGATTCAGAATGGAATCTATCTATTCAATCAGGAACATCCTACCGCAGGAGACATTCATGGCAACACTAGACTTACAGGATGCCTACCTACATGTCCCCATAAGGAAGGATCACCAAAAGTTTCTAAGGTTCGCAATCCAGGGGCCAGCAGCTACGCTGCACCTACAGTACACAGCTCTCCCCTTCGGAATCTCCTCGGCTCCAAGAATATTCTCAAAAATAATGGCGGAAGCACTAAAAGGTCTAAGACAGGAGGGTATTGGAATAATACCATACTTAGACGACCTCCTGTTCTTTGCGGACTCAGCAGCAATCCTAGAAAACAACCTGCGCAAGAGTATGATCTATCTGCAAAACCTGGGATGGTTAATAAACGCAGAGAAATCGCAAATGATCCCAAGCCAGAGAGTAGTGTACCTGGGATACGTGCTGGACTCCAGACTGTCAAAAATTTTCCTAACAAAGGAAAAAGACGTAAAAATGACACAAGCAATTACGTCCCTGCTAAGGAACCATTCCACAACGATCAGGCACGGAATGTCCGTACTAGGACTGATGACGTCTTCCATTCCAGCCATCACCTGGGCACAAATTCACATGCGACCCTTACAGAACTACATTCTGTCCCAATGGGATGGCAGGCAAGCATCCCTAGAAAAATCCATTCCCGTCCCCGCCACAGTCAAACAAACACTCTACTGGTGGCTCAACCCACTTCGGGTCATCGAGGGGCGCAGATGGGCTCAAGTCAATCCAGTCAGCATCACCACCGATGCAAGCGCCCTAGGATGGGGAGCCCACATGGAAGGGCGGTTCTCGCAAGGGAAATGGACACCCAAATGGGCACAAGCCTCCTCAAACTTGAGAGAGCTGAAAGCTGTGGGGGAAGCGCTAAAAACCTTCAAGCCAGCATTACAAGGGAAGGATGTAAAGATACAATCAGACAACGCAACGACAGTCGCATACCTAAACAGACAAGGGGGCACAAAATCCCAAAATCTGATGAGACTGACACAATCTATCCTACTGTGGACAGAAGTGAACATAAGATCGATATCCGGTATTCATCTAAAAGGAACAGACAATACAGTGGCAGATTTCCTGAGCCGGAAAACGATAAAACACACGGAATGGTCACTAAACCAAACAACCTTCACTCAAATCACCCAGAAGTGGGGAATACCCGAAGTAGACCTATTTGCTTCCAGGGCGAACGCAAAATCTCTGATATTTTTCTCCCTGGACCCTACAGATGGCAACAGCGGGGTGGATGCTTTCAACCAAAACTGGAAATGGCATCTGTGCTATGCATTCCCTCCAACTGCCATAATCCCAAAAGTAATCCAAAAAATCAAGGCAGAGAAAACAACAGTAATACTAATAGCACCACACTGGCCCCAGAGAGCATGGTTCAGTCATTTAAAAAATCTCAGCATACAACCTCAGCTGACACTGACGGACCGCCCGGATCTACTGTCACAAGGCCCAGTCAACCATCCGAACCACAAAATCTTGAAGCTCTCGGCTTGGTTACTGAGAGGGTAAAACTCCAGAACAAAGGCCTGTCGGACAGAGTAATCAACACCATCTTAAACAGCAGAAAGCCGGTAACGAGAGCCATCTATGAGAAAATAAGGAAAAAATTTGTTTCTTGGTACGAAGACAGACCAATCTCCAACGGTGGGATAATTCCAATAGTTTTGGACTTCCTACAAGATGGTGCAGACAAAAACATATCACCAAGTATCCTGAAAGTACAAGTTGCAGCACTTTCCTCGGTCATGGATACTAGACTAGCGGAAGACCCGCTGATAAGACGATTCCTCATAGCTCTTAAAAGATCCAAACCAGCCAAATTGTACAAAACTCCCTCCTGGGACATGGGCACAGTACTTAAGGGCTTTCTCTCCCCTCCGTTTGAACCTATCGAGGACAGCTCAGACAAAAACCTCACGTTAAAAACTGCGCTCCTTCTGGCCTTAGTATCCGCCAGAAGAGTGAGTGAGATCCAAGCTCTATCTTCAATAGAACCATACTGTCTAATACATCTGGACAAGATAATTCTCTCTCCAGATCCGGCCTTTCTACCCAAGGTCTCTTCTACATTTCACAGAACCCAAAACATCGTCATACCCTCACTTCCAACAACCATGGATAGTAGGAAAAGAAACATTTACAGCAAACTTGATGTAAGGAACACGCTCATAGCGTATCTCGAAAGAACAAAAGAATGGCGTAGAACGACCTCCCTCTTCATCCTCTATGCAGGAATCAACAGAGGGAAACCAGCTTCAAAAAGCACCATCAGCAGATGGATAAGGATGGCCATACAGATTACCTATAAGGCACAGAATCTCACTCCACCTAGTGAAATCAGAGCGCACTCCACTAGAGCCTGGGCAACCTCGGCCGCAGAGAAAGCAGGGGCAACTCCGGAGCAGATCTGCAGGGCAGCGACATGGTCGAGCTTCAGTACTTTCGCTAAGCACTACCGCATAGACCAGCTGTCTGACCAAGACCAAGCATTTGGTCGTAAAGTGCTCCAGTCTCTAACCCCACCCTAGTAAGTATTGCTTGATATATCCTCTCGGATGCTGCCCTGGAAGACGATTCGAGAAAACAGAGTTAGGTACCTGGTAACTCTTTTTCTAAGAAGTCTTCCAGGGCAGCACTAGTTCCCACCCTTGAAACAACAAAAACCAGGTACAGAGGGGGAGCTTGCAGCTTACAGGGAATTCCTTCGGTGCTTTAACATAACTGAGGCACACAGGTAAGAGTGTGAAATTTATAATGGTGGACTAATGTGTTTCCTGTTTTAGGGAGGAGGAGCCTATCTCTCGGATGCTGCCCTGGAAGACTTCTTAGAAAAAGAGTTACCAGGTACCTAACTCTGTTTTCGTTCATCGGTTCTGATTTGCTGTGAGAATAGGAAAATCGTACGATTGTTCGCCCAATTTCCTTAGTGTGTACCCCACTTAAGATTGCTTTGTATTTGGCTCCATTCATCTTCCCATCAACTCTGATCAGCTTCCCTGTCCCTGCTGAAGAAAAGCATCCCCCACAACACGAGGCTGCCACCACCATGTTTCACGGTGGGGATGGTGTGTTCAGGGTGATGTGCAGTGTTTAACACCACACATAGCATTGTGCTTTTAGGCCAGAAAAATCACTTTTGGTCTATAGCACCTTCTTCCACGTTTGCTGTGTCACCCCTCATGGCTTCTCGCAAACGGGACTTATGGCTTTCTTTCAACAATGGCTTTCTTCTTGCCACTCTTCCATAAAGGCCAGATTTGTGGAGAGCACGACTAATCGTTGTCCTGTGAACAGATTCCCCCACCTGAGCTGTGGATCTCTGCAGCTCCTCCAGAGTTACCATGGGCCTCTTGGCTGCTTCTCTGATTAATGCTCTCCTTGCCCGGTCTGTCAGTTTAGGTGGACGGCCATGTCTTGGTAGGTTTTTTGTTGTGCCATACTCTTTCCATTTTCGGATAATGGATTGAACAGTGTGCTCCATGAGATGTTCAAAGCTTGGGATTTTTTTTTTTTTTTTTCCCTTTATAACCTAACCCTGCTTTAAACTTCAACTTTATCCCTGACCTGTCTGGTGTGTTCCTCGGCCTTCACAATGCTGCTTGTTCAATAAGGTTCTCTAACAAACCTGAGGGATTCATAGAACAGCTGTATTTATACTGAGATTAAATTGCACACAGCTGGCCTCTAATAATTAGGTGACTAATGAAGGCAATTGGTTTCACTAGATTTTAGTTAGGGGTATCAGAGTAAAGGGGGCTGAATGCGCCCTCATCGGTCTCGACTGATCCTATGTCTGGCTCTGCCATCATGGATGTGGCCCACCTTGCGGGGTTGGTGGCCACACTCCCTGTCCTGTCAGTGAGCTTGTTCCTCCACAACTGTAGTGGCGCACAAGGTGCTTGTTTCCCTTATTATACTTGTGCTGGAAACTTTAAAGATTGAGGATGCAGCTGTGGCACCCATAAACTCGCATGACAAAAGCGTTCCCTTCTCCCTCCTATTTTGGAATATTTGTTCGTAAAGAATGGGAGGGTCCAAAGCGTCCCTTTGTGGTTCCAAAGACGCTTTGCTGTGAGGTACCCCTTGTGAGGTCCCTCCCTAAGTGGACTGTTCCACCAGTAGTGGATCCCCGTCTCTAGGTTGCGCAAGGTGACCATGATTCTGATAGAGGATTCTCCGGCTTTTAAGGATCCGGCTGATATACCTGGAGGGGGAGCAGATTCCCTCTGCTTTTGCTGAGTTGGCGGACCAGTTTGTCTGGGGGCTGTGGTTTGTATGCGATGCCTCCTTGGACGCAGTTCCCTTGGTTGCTAAGCTCTGTTTTTTCAGTGGTGCTTAGACATGTGTTGGTCTGCGGACTGGGCTTCTAAAAAAGCTCTGACTGGGTTACCATTTCAAGGCAATTGTCTGTTTGGGGCTACCCAGGATGACTTTGTTGGTGAGTGATTGTGAGTCTCACAGGAGGGACGTATAAATGTCTTTCAGTCTGAAATGGGGGGGGGGGGGGCGGCCTCGTAGTGGATGCGGTCCTTCTTGGCATGCAATGGACCTGGTCTGGCGAGCCGAGAGCGGGGCTCCCTAGACCCACGGACAAGGCCCCTTCAGCAGGAAGGTGTGCCCTCACCTATGTCCTATTGTTCTGGCCTTGAACTCCCGAAAAGTGTTTTCTCCTTCCAGTTGACATATGTCACCGGACTGTTGGCAGTTCTCTGGCCAGAGTTTTTCTTCCTCTGGACAAACTCGTTTTAACTACTGTTGTCTTGCAGGTAGGTGTTGGGCCTGATGGTATCTACCTTCGAGGTGGTTCCATTTGCGCAGTACCATACAAGCTCCTTTCAAGTGAGATCCTGGTGTAAAGTGCCCAAGGCCTCTGGGCTATCTGATTCGGCTAAGCCAGAAAACCGGGGGTCCCTGGTCTGGTGACTTCGCTCTCTGGGATTACGGCAGGGCACATCCTTTCTCCCCTTGTATTGGACAGTGGTCACTACCAATGCCAGTCTGTCCGGGTGGGAAAGTGTCCTGGGACTGGGTTCTGCTCAGGGTCAATGGACCCTGGAGGAATCCGGACTGCCGATCGATATCCTGAGACTTCGATCGATCACTATGTATGGATCATGGAGGTAGACTTAGGGGGTTCCGGGTACAGATCCAGTCGGACGATGCCACGGTGGTGGTCTAGGTCAATCACCAGGGTGGAATAAAGAGTGTTGGCAGCCCTGACAGTAGCCAGCATTCACCGGTGGGCAGAATGCCTTGTTCGGGCCCCATCCGCCGTATGCATTCTAGGAGTGGAAAAATTGCAAAAATGGCAGGCGGTTGGCTAGTGTTGGTCCCTTCACCAGGACATGTTTCCTCGGATATGTCTCCGATGGGGCACTCCCGAGGTAGACCTGTTGGCGTCCCGGTTTAATGAAATGGTACTGAGGTTTCTGGCACGGTCACGGGCTCCTCTGGACGCTACAGATGCTCTGGTGACCCCATCTACGCCTCTCCTCCAAGATTCTGCTGCGGCTTTTGCACATTATCAAGGCCAAAGGGATTCCGGTCATTCTAGTTTGCCCAGATGGTCTTGGTACGCCGGCCTGGTGTGCTTGGTCGCTGACGTCCCTTGGCGACTGCCTTTCAGAGGTTCTACTGTCCCAAGGGCTGATCTTCATCCTGCTTCAGTCGCTGTTTTTTGAAGGCCTGGCTGTTATGAGCCAGGTGCTGAAGTTATGACACTGCTGAAGGCTAGGAAGCATTCCTCCTGGGAAAATTTACCACTGGATATGGATAGCATGCATATCCTGATGTGAGGTGCTTGCCATTTACCCTCGTTCTTTCTGGATGGCTCGGATTTCAACCTTACTTCACGTGGGGGTTGAGCAGAACTTGGCATTGAGTACCATCAAGGACCAGGTGTCGGCCTTGGCGGGTTTCTTTGGCACGCCCTGGTCTCGCACTCCCTGGTGCGTACTCTTAAGGGGTTCGACATCTGCCTCTACCGGTGCAGTTGCTTCTACCGCCGTGGGATTCTACTCTTGGTGCGTTCGGTTCTACAGGAGCCTCCCGTTGGAAATATTTGGGAGGTTCCACTGCTTGCTCTATCCCAGGTGGCTTTTTTTTTTTGGTTGCTATTGCCTCTGCTCAGCGTCAGAACTGTAGGTGTTACCATGTCATACTTACCTGGTGGTTCTTCGCCCTTGTCCGTAGTTCCCTCCTCTGATTCCTTTTGACTAAGGATGTTGTATTGCCTTCCCTTTTTGTCCCAGGTCAAAATGTCCTAAGGGATTTACCTTGCATGCCCTGGATGGATTCGGGTGTATTTGGCAGGCACAGGGCCGTTTCGGAGATCAGACTTGCTGTTTGTGATCACGGACGGGTCAAAAAAGGGGCTGTCTGCTTCTTCTGCGACCTCTCTAGACAGATCAGATGGCAATGACTCTGGTCTATTCTATCAGGGGTTGGGTTCCTCCTTTCCCTGTTACGGCGCATTCTACTTGACTGCTTGTTGCTTCTTGGGCCTTCCATCAGGCGTCGGCTGCGCTGGTTTGCAAGGCGGCCACTTGGTTGTCTGTGTACGCTTTCTCAAAATTCTACAATGTGGATGTGCTGGCATCTGAGGATGCTTCTTTTGGCCGCAAGGTGTTGCAGACTGCTGTTTAGAGTAGGGCTGCAACTAACTATTTTCATAATCGATTAGTTGGCCGATTATTGTTTCGATTAATCGGTTAATAACCTTAAAGAAAAGTAGTTTTTAATTTAGAGCCCTTTCACACTGGGGCGACGTCGGCGGTAAAATGCCACTATTGGCGGCGTTTTACTGTCGGTATGCGGCCGCTAGTTAAATACCACCGCAAAGCGCCTCTGCAGAGGCGCTTTGCCGGCGGTATAGCCGCGCCGTCCCTTGATTTCAATGGGCAGGAGCGGTATACACACCGCTCCCTTCACCGCTCCGAAGATGCTGCTGGCAGGACTTTTTTTACCGTCCTGCCAGCGCATCGCTCCAGTGTGAAAGCCCTCGGGGCTTTCACACCGGAATGAAAGTAGCGGCACTTTCAGGTCGGTTTGCAGGCGCTATTATTAGCGCAATAGCGCCTGCAAACCGCCCCAGTGTGAAAGGGCTCTTAGTTAATATGTAAAGTTTTAAAAAAAGACATTTTATTCCTAAATATCTATATGCAGTGGTAAATATAAATAACAAACTATATAGTTAGAGAGCAAAATCTCTAATCCACTCTGAGAATAACAGACAGAAGAGATATAGTGTATATACTATTAGGAGATATACTGTATATACTATTAGAGGTTGAATCTAGTAACATCAGACTCAGATCTTTTTTAAAGAAAAAAGACTGTTAAAGACTCTTTTGAATATTTTCAAACAGAACTAAGGCCTCATGCAAACACGCGTTCAGAGGCAGTTGGACACTTTTTTTTATTTTTCAACTGGCCCTGAACCCATTCAATGTTATCCTATGTGTCCATGTACACAGTCTTGTTTTTTGGCGTTTTTAGACAGTTGCGTTTTAACCTCGTTTTTCCAGAAACAAAAAAAATGGGTTCAGACGCAGAAGTTTTCCACGTTTCAGACGCTAAACGCCGGTGCCGCGTTTGCGCTTTATAAGTGTTTTTAAAGGAACATTTTACGTCCCGACTTTGGGGCCCCATATCTCGGGGCCACTTGGTGCTAGGAACCCCAAATTTGGTGTGCTAACACAGTTGGACGAACACCATAAAATATCTAAATTTCCAAGCACCAAGTGGCTCAGATATGGGGCCCCAAAATCGGGTCACAAAATATCATTCTCTGCTGCAGAAAAGTGCTTGACATTTTGCGAGCCGACTTTGGGGCCCCTTGGTGCATTTTTGGGGTTCCTAGCACTAAGTGGCCCCGAGATACGGGGCCCCAAAGTTGGGTTGCAAAATGTCATTCTCTGCTCTGCAGACGCTTCTAGACGCAAATGAGGCAAAACTGCTTTTAAAAACGTGTTCAGCAGAGTTTGCACCGGCGTCTCGTGTGCATGAGGCCTAATAACTAATGTTATATGCTGGCCATACAAAAACAATGTCTTCCTTCAAAAAAAATGTAATTTTAAGAACATTCGTTTGCTTTTCGAATCGTTAGTGGGGTCAAATCGACGTTCGTTTTCAACCACAGTGACGGGAAAATTTAGAAAACTTCTCAGTCAAAGGAATTTTCAAACAGTGTATGTTTTCGTTCAGAAATTATTCCCTTTAAAACAGAATGTTAAAAGCAAGTGAACATTTCAAACAACATTCTTTCATTCAGCGAATGTACAAAGATTTTTTCATATGAATATTCTCATCTGAAAATTGATCCATATAGCCAGCATAAGGCTCAGTACACACCTATGCAGTTTGCTTTTGATCTGTTTATACACTGCTTTTTGCTGTGTGTTAAGTACAGTATAAAGTGCCCCAATAGAAAGGTAAAGAACTTCTGCCTTTAGAACCGCTCACTTCCTGCCCGGGACTACATGTCCCATGAGGCATTGCTCCTCATACATTCACAAGTTCTCAGGCACTTACTGACCTGTATGGAAGATGTACTGAGCTGTATGTCTGCTGCACTGTATTTCCTGATATGTAAACAAAGAATGCATTCTGTATGCAGGCCAACTAATCAGCTAACCGATTAATCAATTATGAAAATGGTAATCGATTAATTTCATAATCGATTAGTTATCGATTGTTTCAGCCCTAGTTTAGTGTGTCTATTCCCTCTTGAAGGGGTATTGTTCAGGTTGGCCTCCAGTTTGTTTCTGTGTTGAGCGCCTGTTACCTGGTTGGCTCTTGTGTTAGCCTTGGGATTTTTCGTTGTCCCACCCCTCATGTTTGGCACTGCTTTGTGATGTCCCTATGGTTCTGAATAATGAACGAATGGAAAAAATAGGATTTTTTGACTTGCCATAAAATCAGTTTCTCTGAGTTCATTGACAGACACAGCACCCACCTCTCTTAGGAGTTTTGACGCTTCTGACATTGCTTGTTACTAAACCTGAAGGTCTATAGCAGAGAGGGGGGTGTATATCACCTAGGACTACCCATAGGCATAGCCAATTCTTCTCCTTCTCCTCCTTGAAGTGTTGGGCGTGTTTTTAAAACCTTTTTTTAAATTTTTTATTTTTACTGTTCTCTTAAAAAAATTAAGTCACTTATTCCTATCACAGGGAATGTAAACATCCCTTGTAATAAAAAAAAAAAGCATGACAGGACCTCTTAAATGAGATCTGGGGTCAAAAAGTCTTCGGATCTCATATTTACACCAAAATGCAATAAATTAAAAAAATAATTGTCTTTTTAAGTCTGTGTTTTTTTTTTTTTTTTGTTTTTTTTTTTGTTTTTTTAAGAGCTATGGGCTTCTGCCCTGCAATGGTATGGAGACCGGTGGGGGACATCTTCCCCTCACTTGTCTCCATGCCTAACAGGGAGAAAAACCCGATCGCCTCCGCCACTACCAACTGCTCCGGTAAGTGGCAGAGGGCACTGGAGCATGGCGGGAGGCGGGGCCCTTTCCCGCCGACCAATTTTAAATCTGATCGCGCAGCGAATCCGCCGCAGAGACCACTTTTATCTGAAAGCAGACCGCTTGCTGAGGAGGATACCAGGGTTATGACAGCTACCTGCCATAAAGATATTCCTCTTTAAAGTAGCGACGTAAAACAGTGGGCGGTCCTGTAAGTGGTTAAATTAACTTTTCAGCTAGCATTTCCACCCATAGTTTGTTAAACCTTGATGGATTATGTCGATACCCTGATTGTGTCCTTCTGAACCTAAGCAAAAGGAATTTGAGATCATTTTTATCTCCACATAATTTGGGAATTTGTCTATAACCTGAAATTTGGTTTCATCTGGTGATTAACATACTCATTCTTCTACCTGTATTGACTTGGTTTAACGTTGACACCTATATATTTTATATATATATATATATATATATATATATATATATATATATATATATATATATATATATATATATATATATATATATATATATATATATATATATATATATATATATATATATTTATTATTATTATTGTGCTGAATGTTTTACCAGGGTGTATATTTTTATATAAATTAATAAAAAAAAGTTATATAAAAAATATACATCGCTCAAGGCCATGACAGAGGTGCTTACAGTTGTCAGTTTTTTTTTTTTTCTTTATGGGAGAACCTATATCCCAAAAGAAACAAAACTGCTTATGAGGTGAGTTGCAGTTTGACTTTATTTGTGTATCTAAATTTGCTAGTGCATCTCGCGCCCCCCCATCCCCCCCCCCCCCCCCCCCCCCCCCGACTTACAATGTTGCTGTCCAACAGTGCCCACTGTGCTCCTTCATCCAGAGTGGGGGTAGTCTAATACAGGAGATGTTACTAGCCAAATCACCTGGGGGGAGGGAAAGCCAAAAAAAACAAATGCAGCCACCACATTTAATGATTGGTAAGCTGCAATATACTGTACTACATTGTTTTTAGGTTTTAATACTGCTTTAATTTAGAATTGAAGCTGTTTAGGAATGGATGGACATCAGCCTGGTTTGTCTTCAGGATTTTTCCTCTACTGACCTCTAGTGGACAATCGTATTTTTTATCAAGGGGCACATTGCTGTAATATACAGTACTGTAATATACAGTATTCACCCATATCCTGCCTGTTTTATGAAATGGTACTGCAGCAGTTTTCTACTACTCATGAGAGGCAATCTAATAGCAGCCAGTCAGGACGTTGTTAAAGCGTAGTGAACTGTTTCCACCTGCAAGGCAATATTCATAATGTGCTAGTATGTATCATGCTAGCACATTATGGAAGACCTTTCTTTAAAACAAAGCTCTCTAGCAGCGCCCTGTCACCGCTGCAGAGGCTTCCATCTTCACCTGGTCTCTTCTGGGGTCCCTCCGACGCTCCTGGCTCCTCCTCTTCTCGAGGACCCCACCCCGCCCCCCGGCTCCCACGTCGTTGGATTTGATTAACAGCGGGAGCCAATGGCCCCTGCTGCTAGAAATCTATCCAATGAGGGCCCGAGACAGCAGCTGGTGTGCTCGTCCCCATTGCTGGAAAGACCGTGTTCAGGTAAGTAAAGAAGGGGGGGCGCTGCTGCGTCATGGGAGGTTTTTCACCTTAATGCGTAGAATGCATTAAGGTTGCAAAACCCTGAGGATTTATAACCCCTTTAAAGGGGTTGTAAAGGTTCATGGTTTTTTCACCTTAATGCATCCTATGCATTAAGGTGAAAAAACGTCCGACAATACTGGCCCCAGCCCCCCATTTTACTTACCTGAGCCCGTTCACCCGCTGCGCTCGCCCCCGATTTCCTCTTCGCCGCTCAGCCTGGCCGTTGATTGGCTAGAGTGGATGGATTGAAAGAAGCGCAGCCATTGGCTCGCGCAGCTGTCAATCACATCCAATGACGCGGTGCGCCGGGGGGCAGGGCCGAGTGATACAGTCAGCGGCTATAGCCGCCGGCTGTATCACGGGAGCGCGCCCGCAAGAACTAAACGCCATGCGAGAGAACTCGCATGAAGGTGTTCTCGCGGGGAGGAGCTGAGCCAGCCGCCGAGGGACCCCAGAAGACCAGGTTCGGGGCCACTCTGTGCAAAACGAGCTGCACAGTGGAGGTAAGTATAACATGTTTGTTATTTAAAAAAAAAAAAAAAATACCTTTACAACCCCTTTAAGAGAGCTTTAACAAAGTGTCAAAGAGCTCTTATAGACATTCGGTTTAGTTTCTTACTACTGTTTGCATGGGGGGGGGGGGGGTTGTCTTTTCTTATATTCTCCTTTTTTGTTGCATTTTTTTAAAATCCTTCTTCTATTGTGTACAGTGGACCTGGTAGCCACATCTCTAATAAATAAGCTGATCCATAAATCTTTGGTGGAGTCGCCTCAAAATGTAGAGGTCTTGCAGAGTGATCCCATGTCGCCTTTATATTCAGTGAAGTCGTTTGAGGAACTTCGCCTGTAAGTAGTTAATATATATACACTACCAACACATTTTAAACTTTCCTTGCTTCTCAATGACCTCCAAATGCTCATCTGAGTTTACCTATAAAAGCAGGTAATCCTCTGCCCTGGCTTTCTGTCTTTTGGGCTCTTTTCTCCTACTTGGGAAGGGGAGGAGTATCAGCAGCCATTCTAAAAACCTGTGTCCTTAACCCTCGTTTCACATATTTATGCTCTTGCAGGCAGTATTTGCTCTGGCATGGAAGCCTGTTTATTTAAATGGGTTGCTGTGCTGGAATTTCATGCAGAAAAAGGTGGATGCACCTTTTAGTAACCCTGCGGTTCTGGTACATGCGTGGGGATTCCGTTCATAATGAGAATTCTGCCATTCAGAATCATTTTCCAGGGCAGCATCCGAGAAATGGGCTCCTCCCTGAAACAGGAAACTCATTAGTCCACCAATATAAATTTGTCTTACCTGTGTGCCTCAGTTGTTTTGTGTTTCCTCCGGGCCCACAGCAGCTGCAAATATTTTGTGTTTTTTTTTTTTTTTTTTTTCCCCCAGTCTGTGCTTTCTGCAGGGGACTCCCTGACCAGCATTCAGCCCAGTGGGCTTTGGGAGGTCGAGCAGGGGCAGCAATGCGAGCCTGAGTGCTCTGCCTGAAGTTTTTCTCCTACAGAAGGGTATGCTACTACACCCCCCCATGCTGTATTTTCATGCTGCTGGCACTCCCCCCCCCCCCCCCCCCAAACCCCCCTCCCCTGCAGATCCACTGGTGGAGTCGTGGCTAGCCTATCCACCTGGGTGAAAATCGGGCGGTAACTCTCTGCATGTCATCCACAGCACTCTGTAGTCACCACCCCCAAACCCCCCACCCCCCCGCCGCATGTGCATGTGGCCGGCCCAGGGAGGTGTACTAAGATGACGCTGGAAGCGTTGTTTCCGGTGATGCGGTTCTGGTCGGCGGCCATTTTGGTGGAGGCTGGAAGCCTATTGGACAAACTCTAGAGTGGGTCACTTCCGGGCGGCGGCAGGAATTTATACAAAAAAAAGTCTGACAAGTTATCAAAGGCCTCACTCCCTAATGGAATTCTAGAAAGGAGAACATCAGCAGGAAATGGCATTTGCAGGTATGTTCACCAACCTGCACGAGGTCAGATTGGGGCAGGGCTGGAGCAGTTAAATGGACACTCTCAGCAGAGGATCCTGGTGGCTGACCATGTCGGTCGCTTCTCCACCCTGCCGATCCTGCAAGCCAGGACAGCTCCAAGGTAAGCCAGGGTATTCTGGAGTCACCTTTGTCTTCACCTCACTACAAACGTTTTCACTTGTTTAAGTGCAATTTGGTAAAACCGCCTACCTCACAGGGTCCTCTGTGCTTGATTACAGGCAAAGGAAAAGAGGGCGAAAGTCAGCAGCAAGGCATGCGCGTCTTGCGGCCACCGGTTTTCTCCTGATTGGAAAAAGCCACTATGCCAAAAATGCTTAGACAAAATGGTGGCTAAGGAGTTGCAAGGCTGCCTCAGACGTGCTCAGTTTGTTCAAAAAAGAAATAAAGAACACTATTTCACCCCTATGCTCAGCAATTGAAAACTTGCAGGTACCTGCAAGTTCCAGTCAAACCAGTACCCCATCCACTAGCGTGCAAAGAGGTGGATCCACAAGAGCAGAAGAACGATTTGGATAATTTGGAACAAGAATCTGAGGAAGGCCTATGCTCAGATTCTGAAGATGACCTGGCATCAGAGGGCAACTAATTTCCCTCAAAAGATACGGACAGTCTTCTAAGGGCTATAGCCAACGCGCTGGACATCAAAGAACAAAAAGCCACAGAACTTTCACTGCGTGACAAAATGTACAAAGGGCTACAGCCCAAGAAACCCAATGTTTCCAGTACAGCACACTCTGACATAGTCAAGAGAGTGGGAAGAACCAGAAAAGCAGCTCCTCATACCAGCAGCGATTAAACAGATACCAAAGCTCGGGCAAAGTGGATGCTTCTCTAGCAAGAGTCGCGAACAAATCTGACTTGGCTTTTGACGATGCGGGTACCTTTAAATGACCCCATGGAGAAGATGCAGCAGCTTTCCTAGCGGATGCCTCGGCCGAAACCGTAATAATATCCTCTAGAGCCACGGCCTTAGTAAGTTAGGCCCGAAGAGCCCTGTGGTTGACATTGTGGGAAGGGGATATCGCTTCCAAGAACAGGCTGTGCGAAATCCCATTCACTGGAGATCTGCTGTTTGGGCCTGACCTAGAAACCATACTAGACAGGACTGCAGGAAAGATCAAAGGGTTCCCTGGGTGAAAAAAAAAACGGCCTTTCGTCAATTTAAAAAAAAAAATAAATTCAACAAGCCGTGAACAAAAATCAATGGACCGCAAAACCAAGGCAAAGGAGAATTCATCCTCAAGCCTACCAATCAAAAGAACAAACAATGACAGTCTTCAAGTGGGGTGGGGGGGCAAACTGGCAGCTTTTGCCCACCATTGGAGGGAAGCTACAAAAACAAACTTGTCTGCCACACCATAGCAGAGGGCTACACAAGAATTTTCTGCCCGCCCCCCAACCAAGTACCTAATGACCATCCTCCCAAGGGACGAAGACCAGGCAAAGGCCTAGAGTCCCTGGAAACCCTGTTGACCCAGAGAGTTATCCGTCATGCCCCACAAGTGGAGAAAACAGGGTTTTACTCATATATCTTCGCAAAGAAAAAATGTCAGGCACCTCAAGCCACAAAACAGGAGAATAAAATACCTGAGATTCAGGATGGAGTCCATCTATTTAGTCAAATATCCTGCCAGCAGGGATATTCATATCTATGATAGACCTACGAGATGCTTGCCTACATGTCCCTATAAATAAGTCAGATTCCTAAGGTTTGCGATTTAGGGACCGGCGGCTATCCTGCACCCACAGTACATGTCTGCCCTTTGGCATCTCTCTGGGCCCAGGATCTTTTCAAAGATAATGGCAGAAGCTCTAAAAGGCCTAAGATGACAAGGCATAGGCTTGATACCATACCTGGACGATTTACTGTTCTTTGCGGAGACTCAGGATAAACTTATGCAAAGGTTATTTTCCAATCTACAAAACCCTGGGGTGGATCGTGAATACGGAAAAATCGCAGCTGATCCCAAGCCAAAGGGAAGTGTACTTGGATTATGTGCTGGACTGCCAGATCAACCAAAATCTTCCTAGCAGAAGGAAAGGGCAGAAAAATCAGACTATAGCCTCTCTGGTGGACACCAATTCCATCACAATCAGGTGAGGGATGGCAGTACTGGGTCTGACGGCTTTGATCAGACAATGCCACAATGGTGGCATACTTAAACAGGCAAGGGGGACAAAATCCCAACGCTTGATGAGCCTGAGGGAACCAACTCTGTTATGGGCAGAAATCAATATCTGGCATCCATCTGAAAGGAACGGACAATACTCTAGCAGATTTTATGAGTCTAAAGACTATAAAACAAAGTGGTCACTAAATCAAGAGGCCTTATGGATCACACAAACATGGGGGAGTGCCCAAGGTGGATCTGTTCACCCCAAAGTCAAACGCAAAACTACCAGTGTTTGGTTTTTGTTTTTTGTTTTTTTGTTTTTTTTCCACTAGATCCCACAGATGGCAACAGCAGAATAGATGTGTTCAGCCAAAGCTTGGGTCAACAGCTATGTTATACATTCCCTCCAACTGCCATAATACCAAGAGTGATTAAAAAAATCAAAGCAGAAAAAGCAACGGTGATACTCCATAGCACCATACTGGCCCCAAAGAGCACGGTTCAGCCACTGAACCTCAGTGTCCAACCACACCTGACACTGCCTGACTTGCCAAATCGCTTATCGCAGGGACCAGTCAACAGTCCAAACAACAAATTCTTGAAGCTTTTGGCTTGGTGACTGAAAGGGTGAGACTGCAAAATAAAGGACTGCCAAACAGGGTGATTGACACCTTTCTAGACAGCAGAAAACCCGTGACTAGAGCCATCTACAAAAATAAGGAAGTTTTGTCTCGACATAAAAGGAAACCGAGTTCCAGAAGAGAAATCATCCTGGCTGTTCTGGATTTTCTGCATGAGGGAGCAGACAAGAATATCTCCCGGAGCACACTAAAGGTACAAATGGCAGCCCTCTCCTTTTCTGGACACCAGACTAGCAGAAGATCCGCTCATAAAGAGATTTATAATCTCGTTAAATAGAGCTAGACCTGCGAGAATTGACAGAACTCTGACATGGAACGTGTCCACAATGCTCAGAGGATCTCTCCCCCATTTGAGCCATTGGAAGAAGGCTCAGATAAAGACCTTACTCTAAAAAAAAAAAAAAAAAATGCAATTTTAGTGGCCCTAGGCCAGCCAGAGAGTGAAATCCAAGCACTTTCCATAATGGAGCCATACTGCCTCATGCAGACAAAATAATTCTCTCACCAGACAGCTTTCCTACCAAAAGTTTCTTCAACATTCCACAGGATGCAAAATGTGGTTATTCCATCTCTTCCAAAATCGGAGGACCGCAAAAAGACACCTACAACAAGCTAGATGTAAGAAAGATGCTCATAGCTTCTCTTGAGAGAACGAAGGACTGGCAAAGAACTACCTCATTATTCATCCTCTACGCAGGAGTCAATCAGGGAAAACCGGCATTGAAAAACACGCTAAGCAGATGGATAAAACTTGCCATACAGACGGCCTATGGGCCACAAAGCCTTACCCCTCCAAGCAGGGTCTAAGCCCATTCAACCAGAGCTTGAGCAACCTCGGTCGCAGAGAAGGCAGGGGCAACTCCTGCGCAGATCTGCAGGGCAGTGACATAGTCCAGCTTCAGTACCTTTGCAAGGCACTACCGTATCGACCAGCTGTCCAGCCAAGACCGGACATTTGGTCGCAAGATGTTCCAGACCTTATCCCCACCCTAGTTAGTATTGCTTGATACATCCCCCTCGGATGCTGCCCTGGAAGACTATTTGAGAAAACGGGTACCTGGTAACTTTTCCTAGACAGTCTTTTGGGGCAGCACTAGTTTCCACCCTAAGTGATTAATACCAGGTATTGTGAGGAAGCATTAGCTGACTGAGGTTCCTTAATACTGAGGCACACACCATTTCAAATGGTGGACTAATGTGTTTCCTGTTTCAGGGAGGAGGAGCCTATCTCTCGGATGCTGCCCTGGAAGACTTCCTAGAAAAAGTTACCAGGTACCCAACTCTTGAATTTCAAGATAAACACAAAATACCTAATTTTTTGTAAAATCCAAAAGATGGTGTTATGCTGAGTAAATGGCTAACTAGCATGTCCCACTTTTTAAAATTGTGCATGCTTGTGGAATGGCAACAAATGACGTCGCCACAGATGACTATTTATAAGCCTTTACAGGGTACCAGTTTAGCGTTTGGAGGTCTGGTGCTAGAATTATTGCTCTCGCTGTGACGTTTGTGGCAATACCTCACATGTGGTGCAATTGCTATGCGTATGTGCGCAGGGCTAATGTGTGTGTTTTTGCCTTTGGAAGGGGGGCGCTTTGAAAAATGTTTTTACTTAAATTTTTTTTATCACTTTTATTACTGTTACAAAGGTAAACATTCCTTTCTCTTTATGGAGACATCTGGGGTCCGAGACCCCAGATGCCTCCTCTGCTTTTGCAAGCATCTGAGTACACCAAGATCGGTGTGTGCCGATGCTTTCCAAATTTAAAAATGTTGCTGTTTAAATCCGAGAAACCGGAAGTGATGAGTGCTTCTCTTCTGGTTTCCTATACCATAGATCTAATCAAAGACCACCTGGTTCTCAAGCTGAACGAATGAGTGACTTGTATAGCGCTGCCTATGCAAACCAAATCGCCTCAGGGCGCTTTCCGATAGTGTCCGTCTGTAGAACGGTCCTTTACCCCATATGGTCCCGATACGCATACTAGGGCCAATTTTTAGACAGGATCTAATTAACCTACCAGCATGTCTTTGGAGCGTGGGAGGAAACCCACGCAGGCACAGGGAGAACATGCAAACTCCAGGCAGATAGTGTCGTGGTCAGGATTTGAACCAGCAACCCTATTGCTAGGTGTAAGTGCTAACCACTACACCACTGTGCTGCCCTGTGGTAAGATAGCGGAACTGCCAGCTGAACACTCAGGTCTCCTGGTGGGATGGGGGAGCCACATGGAGGGGGGGGGGAAATGTTCCCTCCCGCTGCTTGTAAATACAATCCAGTGGCTAATTACTTGCTAGGATTGCTTTATACAAGAGCCAACTGCTGGCTAAAAAAATCCCGGGATGATGCCTGTAGCTGCAGGCATCCTGGTATAACCTCTTAAAGCCGAATGATGTACATGTACGTCATTTGACGTTAAGTGGATAAGGTAAAAAGTTTGTTACATTTTTGCCCTTTCCACCCCGTCCCCAATACTTACCTGAGCCCTCATTTGATCCAGTGTTGTGCCTGTCTGCAGTTGGTACATACTAAAATCCCTGTATCGATAGACACCCACAATCTATTACTAACCTATCTAGCCCTGTAAAGAAAAAAATCAGTATACGTACCTTTTTCTGCAGGCGATCCGACTCAATCCCACGCTGAGCTGTCAGCCACGGCTTCGCTGTGGAAGTGGGTGCAGAGGACCCCATAGTAAGTCTATGGGTGACGTCACTTCTCATTCATTTCACAGCCCTTGTCGGCCGTGTCCTCTGCAGAGCTTCTGCCACTGGAAGTCGGGTTGCCTTCAGAAAAGTTATGTATACTGTTTTTTTCTTTACAAGGCTAGATAGGTTAGTGTTAGATTGTGGGTGTCTAGATGCAGGGATTTTTAGTTTTAGCATGGTCTTCCACTTGAAGATAATGGAGAGCTTTGGGTTGAAGGAGTGTTGAACCGAAAGTCTGCACACCTCCTGTGGGACTTTCAGAACATAAGAGTAGTCCTTAATTTTTAGCTTTGATGCAAAACAAGAACTGGTTGCCCCAAACCAATCCCAATCCTGAGCATATGCTGTACGTTACTCACTGTTGGCAATACACTTCATAGTGGAATCGTTAGGGCTGCCTGCCCTGGATGGATGCTTGGGGAGGAGATTAATACATGTAAATGTTGTTGCTTGTTTCCCTGTAGAAAGCCTGAACTGCTTAAAGGAGTGTATACAATGGGATTCAACAGGCCATCAAAGATACAGGAAACTGCTTTGCCTATGATGCTTGCATATCCGTAAGTTATTACAAATTATTATCATACATGATTTATATAGTGCCTACAGTTTGCGCAGCGCTTTACAACAGTAGGGCAGACAGTACAATTACACTACAATTCAATACAGGAGGAATCAGAGGGCCTTGCTCATTGGAGCTTACAATCTAGGAGGGAGGGACAAGTGATACGAAATGGTAATAACTGTGGGGGATGAGCTGCTGAAGAAAATAAAAGCAGGTGGAGGAAGGGTGGGTAGGCTTCTCCAAAGGAAGTTTTCAGTGATTGCCTAAAAGTAGATAGATTTGGAGATATTCTGACAGATTGGGGTAGGGTATTCCAGAGGATGTGAGAGGCTCGGGAGAAGCCCTGGAGGTGAATATGGGAGGAAGCTTGAGAGCAGGAGGAACAAAGGGGGTGATTGGGTTGGCATTTTGAGACTAGGCTAGTGATGAAGCTGGGGGCAGATTTGTGGATGGCTTTGTAAATTTTTGTTTTGAATTTAATTTGGATGAGTGGCAGCCAATGGAGGGATTGGCAGAGAGGGGTAACAGACGCTGAGTGGTTTGTAAAGTGGATGAGTAAGTTCAATCTGAACCATTTTTATCATTTACAAACTACTGTAACCTGTTCCCAATGCTGCTTCCCCTTTCCCACTTCAAGAATGACGGGCAGGAAGACCCCTGCCTGTGTTTGAATGATGTGATGGTTGTCTTTTCTGTGAATCAAATTGAATTTCAGTCTACTAAACTGATTCATTTTGTGTCTGCAGCCCACAGAATTTGATTGCCCAGAGTCAGTCGGGCACTGGAAAGACGGCTGCTTTTGTCCTCGCCATGCTCAGCAGAGTAAACCCTCTGAAAAAATATCCACAGGTAAGCTCACAGGAAGGATGATACCTTGAGGTTCTGAAGACCTACAATCCAGTTTTTATAAATATTTGGTCCTGGGGCTAGAATTTTTTTAGTTTCATTGTATGCTAATAGATATGTTGGTACATTTGTTTTCAGGCTGCTGCATACTGGATACATTATGTTTGAATTTGCTACTGCTTTTGATATTATTTTGTTGAAACCCCAAGTGTACCGTATTTGTTTCTAAGCTCCCAAAAATGTTCTACATGACCACTTGACTTCCAGAAGATTAAATGTGTGTGTGTGTTTGTTTTGTTTTTTTTCGTTGTTTTTTTTTGTTGTCCCCCCGCTATAAAAGACCGACCGCTTGGACGAAAACTTTTTTTACTTTCTGCTATAAAACCTATATCCAATAAAAAAAAGTAAGATAAATTTAGGCCAAAGTCTACTGCTACATTAAAAAAAAACCCCCAATAAGCATCCATTGGTTTGCGCAAAAGGTGTAGAATCTATGTATGTATACATTAGAGGTCGACCGATATATCGGCCGGCCGATATATCGGCCGATATTTGGCGTTTTTTACTTAATCGGCATCGGCCGATTGTGCTGATAAAAAAGGCCGATTATAACTTCAGCCGTGACTTGCAAATGACTTCTGTAATAGAAGTTAATGCAAGTTTTCTGAAGTTATCTGTGGAGAGGATTCTCCCCTCCTCTGGGCAGCCTGCCAAGTCTGATAAGAAGATACATTGTATCTTTCAGGTTCTTTTTATCAATAGACTGAACTCCCTGTGTAGAAGTTTTCAGTTTAACCATTTAAAGACTAAATCTTTTCTGACACTTGTTGCTTACAAGTAAAAATCCTGTATTTTCTGCTAGAAAATCACTTAGGACCCCCAAACATTATATATATTTTTTTAGCAGAGACCCTAGGGAATAAAATGGTGATTGTTGCAATATTTTATGTCACACGGTATTTGCGCAGCGGTCTTTCAAACGCAATTTAAAAAAAAAAAATACAGTTATGAATTAAAAAAAAAAAATAAGCAGTAAAGTTAGCCCATTTTTTTTCGTCCAAAAGTTTTGATTACCTGTTTTTGTGTATTTATTATTTAAGATAGGGTTTTTTTTTTTTTAGGTTTTTTTTTTTAGGTTTTTTTTTCTAAATTATACATACAAGTGAACTGATTGGAGGTTTGTTTTGTTTAATGTTTAAATGAAAAAAAATTTCTGTATTACTTAAGGCTGCTTTCACACTGGAGCGGGCAGGCGTTGATGGTAAAACGCTGCTAGTTTTAGCGGCGCTTTACCGTCATTTTAGAGGCGCTATTCGGCTGCTAGCGGGGCGCTTATAACCCAGCTAGCGGCCGAGGAAGGGGTTAAATGCGCCCCTGAAGCGCCGCTGCCAAAACGCTTTGCAGGCGCTTCGGTAGCGGTGCGCATTTATTTCAATGGGCAGGAGTGGTGGAGCAGCAGTATACACCGCTCCAAAGATGCCGTTTGCAGGACTTTTTTTTACATCCTGCCAGCGCATAGCCTCAGTGTGAAAGCACTCGGGATCTCACACTGAGACTGCAGGGGAGCCGTTTTACAGGCACTTTACAGGTGCTATTTTTAGCCCAAAAGCACCTGAAAAACGCCCCAGTGTGAAAGGGGTCTAACTGTTAGATTTTATGAGATGAAGGGAAAAAAGAAAGGAAAAAAAAAATCGGCCAAATATATCGGCCCAAACAAATCGGCATCACATATCGGCCATCGGCCACCGCGATTTCTAAATATCGGCATCGGCATCGGCCAGAGAAAAACCCATATCGGTCGACCTCTAGTATACATACTATATTTTTGTGTTATATTTACTAGTAATGGCGATCTGCGACTTGTAGTGGGACTGTGGTATTGCTGCAAACTGACACTTTGTGGGAACTAGTGATACTTATAGTGATCAGTGCTAAAAATACACGGTCACTGTACTAATGACACTGGCTGGGAAGAGGTTAAACGTGTAGGATGATCATCCAGTGATCAGCTTCTGCTGTGACTAATCGCACCAGAAGCGGTGTGTGCGCTCTAGGTGTAGCATTTTGTATGTTTCTGCACAGAGCTACCGCACTGTTGCAGTAAATCTACTATAGGACAATCGGGTACTGGATAATCTCATTCTAAAGCCCAAAAGAACCCTCCGTTAACCCCTTCCTGACCAGCCGCCGCAGTTATACTGCGGCAGGATGGCTCCCCTGGACGAGCCGTCATGGCTGTATGTTGGCTCTTTATGATGCTGTAGCAGGCGTGCCCGCAGCTTGTTTTTGGAGCTGATGCACGGTGACCGCTGGGCACCCGGGATCTGTGTGTGTGAACGCACAAATCCCAGTCCTGTCAGGGGAGAGGAGACAAATCGTGTGTTCCTACAAAGTAGGAACAATGATCTGTCTTCTCCTCTAGTCAGCCACATCCCCCCCCCCCCATTTAGAACACCATTAATCCATTTTATCGCCCCTTGGGGTAACCCCTTCCCTGCCAGTGACATTTATACAGTAATCAGTGGCTATTTTTAGCTCTGATTCATGTATAAATGTCAGTGGTCCCACAAAAGTGTGAAAAGTGTCTGATCTGTCCGCTGCAATGTTGCAGTCCTGATAAAAATCGCAGATCACCACTATTACTATTTAAAAAAAAATGATAAAAATGCCATAAATCTATCCCCTATTTTGTAGACGCTATAACGCTATAAGGATACACATTGGCCTAAACGGATGAAGAAATTCGTCTTTTAAAATTATTTTTTTCTTTTTGCTACAAAAAAGTACATTTTATTTCTTTTTTTAAATTGTGTTTTTGGTTTTTTATTTTTTGCATTATAAAAAAAAAAAGAGGTGATCAAATACCACCAAAAAACTATTTGTGGGATAAAGACATAAATTTTGTTTGGGCACAACATCACACGACCGCGCAATTGTCAGTTAAAGTGACGCAGTGCTGTATCGCAAAAAATGACCTGGTCAGGAAGGGGCAAATTTGGGGAAAAGTGGTTAAATTGACTTGGTACCTTCTGGGTGCATCAAGTTGTGCAAAGTCTTGGTTAATTTTCCTTAATTGGCCACTACCTAGATAGAAAATCCTCTGCCCTGCCAGGAGATGCAGACTGGGATCCTTGCTTTCTGTATAGAAGCGGTGGTTTTATTGCAGAGGTCCAACTCTCCTTCCATATGGAGTCAGAGCTTTTCAGTCCGACACTAAAAACCTTGTATTGACACACCTGGAATGTATTGAGCGTTCACTGAGTACAGTTGAATTTAAGGCTTGATTGATGCTTTCTGTGTACACGGAGCCCACCAAGCTGGGGTTCAGAGTGTTTTGCATCTGGTGTTTTTTTTTTTTTTTTTTTTTTTTTTTTATAGACAAAATTGGCATGTGTTAAACAAAAAACTGTGTTGTGTAACTAGCATTATGTTCTAATAAGTGTTAATGACAGTTCAATTTTCCTTTTTAGTGCATCTGTCTCAGCCCTACCTTTGAGCTGGCTGTGCAGACAGGAGAGGTGATCGAGCGGATGGGGACGTTTTGTGAGGATATTAAAATAGTCTATGCCCTACGTGGAAACAGACGTACGTTTTTAGCATGTGTAAATGGATTATTATGATTTCATATCCCAGCTGCTAAGTGTTTGCTTTTTTTTAAATATGATAGTGTGCATTCTCATGAATGATTTGTACCCCCTACCCATCCTTGGCTCTGTTTGAGCCTGACCCTTCACCTTGAGTGTTGGGGATTTGGGGTCAGGCAGTGAGCAGGGCCCAGTCACTAAAATGTCATAGAATCTAACAATGTCAGCTGAACAGTGGTTGTTTTTTTTATTTATTCCCCCCCACCCCCTCCCTTTTTTGGCACTGATTTGTGGCGTCCGTTTGGTCGAGAATATAAAGAGGCTGTGTCCATCCATGAACATAAGAATTTTTTTTTTTTCTTTCCAATTTTAACATCTTTAAGAGTTTGCCGGACGCAGCACCCACCCCTCTATACCCCTTTATACCAGTTAGGACTGGCCATAGGTGTTGCCGCGTTGTTTGTGTTTTTTTTTTTTCTGCCTAGTGTCGTTCTTGTAGGTGGCGCTATAGCCCTATGGTCAAATATGAAGAGGCTGTGTCCGTCTAACTCTGAGCAAGGTGATTTTACTATGAGTAACAAAAAAAAAAAAAAAAAATTCTCTTCTTTAAAGTCCTCCAGAATAGCTTTAAAATTCAATGGGGATTCTGATCCTTTCCCATTCCACCTCTACTCAAAAATAGGAAACGCTGGACTTGCAAAGGGCTCTGCCACAATTTTTTTTTTTTTTATCAGCATCAAAGTAAGTTTGCTGGTTATTGCTGTTGATGACAGGCAATGTAGATTAATGATGGCAAAGTCTTGTAATCCAAACCATGAATAAGAATTTTTTTTTTTTTTTTTTTTTTGTACACAGCTGTTAGAGGCACCAAGATAGAAGCACAGATAGTTGTCGGGACCCCGGGAACCGTCATGGATTGGTGCTTGAAGCTTAAGCTTGTGAATCCAGAGAACATTTGTGTGTTTGTATTGGATGAAGCAGATGTCATGATGGGCGTTCAGGGTTATTCCGACCATAGCATGCGTGTGAAGAGGTGGGTACATGTTAGATTGCATTTTAACTGGGGTACATGATAGTTTGCATTTTAACTGATATTCAAGGGAGTTTGCAATGAAAGGTTTCCTTGAAAGGCCATTGTACACAATATTCACTGCAAACCTGTCAGCTACTTGACACTTGTAAAAGTCTTTCCTCAGCAGCAGAAACCAGAAGATGTCTGCTGTTTAGCTTTAGTCAGAACAGTCTACTAGTTCTGGTTTCCCTTAGCTTTACCCATCTGCAGTCACCTGTCGGCTCTGTGGTTACTAAAGGTGCTGTTATTGTAGAGTGCAGGTAACAGGTGGGTAAGAATGCTTTACCACTTCAATTCTGGGCACTTTTACCCGCTTTCGGCTCAGACCAGCTTTCAGCGCTAACACTTTTGAATGACACTTAGTCGTGCTACACTGTACTGTGTTAAAATTTTGCAAATCATAAAAAAAAAAACTTATTTGGGCCAAAATTTATACTGCTACAGATTTTTGGTAAAAAAACAGATTAGTGTATATTTAGTTTGTGACATTTTGGGCTACATTCTTCAAGCTATGCTACAGATCATTGAAAATTGATCAATCCTGATGTACTGACTGCCCCCCCCCCCCCCCATGACCCCTTTTCGTCAAGTAAGACAGTCCAACGTATTTAGTAAGAGGCCTTTTTATTTTTTTTTTTTTTCTTCAAACTATTTGCATGGCATAGACCTACTTGCAATTACACCCCAAAACCCATTTTGCAACTTGTCTTGAGCCACATGTTAGACTTATCCACAGTTTGGCCACTTACTATCACTACCTATCACATTTTTGGAAGACCAGGGCAGTGGAACACCCACAAAATTACCCTATTTTGGAAAGCAAATACCTCAACATATATTCTATGAGGCATATTGAGTCTTTTGATCATTACATTTTTTTTTTTTTTAATTTTTTTTTTTTTTTCCAAATTTGTTGGGAAGACTATATATAAAAAAAAAAGTGAAGGAATTTTCTAACCGTATGGACATACTAAGAGTTACACCCCAAAATACATTCTGGTACTCCTCCCAATTATGGGGTTACCATATGTGTAAGAACCTTTTCAATGTCTGAACAGATTATGTACCCAACATTGCAACTTGTGTAACACAAAAACAAACAAAAGCTATATAGAAAACAATGTACTGTAATGGTTGTCTCTGTGTGTGGTAAGTGAATATAGCATAGTGTAGCTTCACCTACTGCAGTTCCTGTTCCTAAAGGCCAAGCAAGCCTACCTTACTGATTCGTGGCTGCCCCCGTAGCATGGTGCTATGTTCATTGACCAGGAAGTATAGGAAGCAGAACAAAGGGAAAATTAAAGATTACATGTGGTTGGAGGAGACTATTGGTCCAGGAAGCGGGCAGAGACATGGCTGTTCTTGACCAAGGGGAAACGCGCAAGCAGGAAAATGCTCTATTAACATGCCGGGGTCAATACAGGCACCAGGCAAGAACATGGTCAATTAAGTGCTGGGTCAGTACAGGCAGAGAGATGTGGTCAGCACAGTCAAAGTATTGGTCCAGTCAGCTGGCGAAACATCAGGCTTAGGGCCTCAGTTAAGACCTGGGCACAGGGGTAGTGGTTTATTCCCACCCAATCTCTCCAAAGCCTCCAGGCCCTGATCTGGGAATTACAAAACATGGAGAAAACCAAAAACTGTTTCTCTACTCTGAAGCCCCTCACGTATGAGACTTGTGTGTTATCTTGAATCCCACTACTATAGTAACAGTGCAAAGGATCAGTCCAAGCAGCAGGCAGAAAACCTGATCGCGTTAACAGGCTGGGGTCTGTGCAGGTGGAAGGCAGAAACGTGATGGATAAACAAGTCATAGTTGATAAACAGGCCAGGGTCAGTTCAGATGGAAGGCAGTGGCATGGTTGGTTGAGGCAGCAGGCAAAGGATCAGTACAGATACTGGGGGGGGGGGGGGGGGGGGGGGTTGGTGGTAGGCTCATGGGCTATAATATTTTAGCAATGTGTGAAAATGTCAGAAGCAGCCTCTGATGCGTAGGCCTGGTTGGAAGGGACACTGAAAACTGGTGTTTCCTAACTCCCCCCTCTGCTGGAAACCCAATATCTTTTTTTGGAGTATAAGCCCGGGTTCACACTATACCGGGCTGCGGATCACACAGGAGCGCTGTGCGTCCGTGTTCCCTGTTTCAGGGAAGAATCGGGGCCGATTCTATGCCTGAATTCGGCCCTGAAACGGAGCCAAAGACGCACAGCGTTTTTGTGCAGTGCGCTCCGCAGCCGCCCTGGAGATATGTGAACCGGCTCCATAGGGAGCCAGTCATATTCTCCTACTATGCGAATTAGATGTGGGGAAACCCACATCTAATTCGCATAGGTGTGAACCCGGGCT